>NC_051222.1:8352135-8652135 GCF_015220715.1 Pygocentrus nattereri | reverse complement strand
ACTGGATTTAGTGCAACACAGCAGTAAATATATGGAATAGAAATCATCGTTTTCACAGTTTTAGATGTTCCACAATCACTGGTTCTTTTCTCCAACTGATGAGATCCTTTAAAGAATAAAATATTATATATACATGAACACACACCCACCGGTCAGGCAGAACATCATGACCACCTCCTCGTTTCTACACCCACTGTCCACTTTACCAGCTTCACTTACTGTATAGCTGCACTTTGTAGTTCTACAGTTACAGACTGTAGTCCATCTGTTTCTCTGATACTCTGTTACCCTGTTCTTCAGTGGTCAGAACCCCCATGGACCCTCACAGAGCAGGTACTATTTGGGTGGTGGGTCATTCTCAGCACTTTGGTGGTGGTGTGTTAGTGTGTGTTGTGGTGGTACAAGTGGATCAGACACAGCAGTGCTGCTGGAGTTTTTAAACACTGTGTCCACTCACTGTCCACTCTATTAAGACACTCCTACCTCGTCGGTCCACCTTGTAGATGTAAAGTCGGACACGACAGCTTATCTGCTGCTGCACGGTTTGTGTGAGGACACCGCCCACAGGACACAAGATGCTGTTGGCTGTAAAAATTAACAGTAAATATACATATAATATATAATATACACACCCATATAATATATAATATAATATAATGTAATAATAATTTCTTTAGGTTCTTTCTTGGGCTGTTTTTCCTGCATTTTTAAGCTCAGGCTAATGTGTCCAGCTGTGTTACAGTAATAAAGTTAACTAGAACTTTCCCTCATATTAAACTGTTGATGTGTAATTTTTCCTGAAGCTGCGTTTCTAAATGAGGGTTTTGTAGCTAAAGAGCTAAATTAGAGCTCAGATTTCATATACAGTGTTCACTGCATGCTCAGCCAATCAGAACGCGATGACATCACAATGCGTGAATCGCCACGGCGACGATGATGTCACAATGGCCGAAGTTTATAAAAGCCAGAACTCGCGCGCTCGATTCCATTTCCAGTTTGACGCTCGAGCTGCGTGCATCGCTTCACGAGCTTCTCCTGAACCAACTATCGAGAACAATGACTGAGCGGAGGAAGAAGGGGAAGAAGAAGAAGGGTCAAGCGGTGCTCAGCCTGCTGCGCATGGTTCTCCTCCTGGGCTGCTGCAGAGGTGGGACTTCAGAACGTGAGGAGAACCGTGATAAAACCCTGCATGACCGGAACCGAACACAAACCATGAAAATCATCAAACCCAAGAGATCGCTCTTCTTTGGAACCCTTCAGAACCCAGGAGCTGAAAAAAGTGGACGGGTGGACAGCACAGGTAACCAATCTCAGGTTTGCGAAGAGAACGGACAGGACACTAGTGGACAGCATGAGGACACAGATGTGAAATCGCAGGTGTACAAAGGGAATGGACAGGATGTTACTGGCCCAAAGGAGGATACAGGTGTGCAAACTGTAGTTACTGGGCCCAGTTCCTCTCCACCTTCTCAGACATCCACTAATGGCCACAACGGGGCGTCCATAAGCTCTGTTGAGAACAGAACAGAAAGACGCAGGAAAGTAACTTTTGCAGCTGACATGCATCTGATTCCTGAACCGTCCAACCATGATGACCTCGAAAGCAGGGCCAGATTGTTTAAGTCACTTGAACGACGTGTGCATGACCTGAACATGGCACTAATAAGAGAACTGAGGCAGGGCACAGGACAGAGCCCAGCCGTCACTCCTGACCTGTGCAAACCGAGACCTGGACCGTCCCACACCGGCACCACCACGCTCCCTACCAGGACAGAATCCTCTGGCACTGGGAAGCTGACTGAAGAGGACGATGATGATGATGAGCCAACTCAATCAATTGGATATCGCCTGTTCTTCAGTCTGTTTGCAATAATGTATGTTTATGTTCTCTTATTTCACCTTCATCTGCTGTTTAAAAGCCTTTTCTACTGAACCAGCACTGAAGACACACCTGTGCAGGAGAACATCTCTACAGTACAGCAGTGTTGAGCTCCGCTGGTGTTCAGCTCCACTGTTGTTGAGCTCTGCTGGTGTTGAGCTCTGCTGGTGTTGAGCTCTGCTGGTGTTGAGCTCCGCTGGTGTTGAGCTCCGCCGGTGTTGATTTAATTGTTTTTAATTGAAATTAAAACAACTTTAAAACATGAAGGTAAATGTCTGCATGTGTGGTTTTCTGTAAAGTGTATATCTGTATATTCATCGTTTACTGTTCTTATACACACATATCCGATCCTACTGACAGCTCCTTAGGTGAACTTACACTGAACTGAAGGAGAACTGAAGGACTCCAGTGCTACGTCACTAATTATTCTGACCAATCACAAGCTGCCAGCTGTCTTTAAAATGACTCCACTTACACACCTGATTTGCTGCTTTCAGATTCTGACGTTTCATTAAATATATATGGCTAACATATATGGATGCAACATATAATACCATATAAATATTAATCCTAAGCATGCTTGTCATTTAAGGACATACACATTGTATTATGGGAATTTCATGTATGTTATAAACTTCTATTAACATATAACCAGAGGATGTATATATGTGTTAATAATATATCACATTATAGGTAACATATATGGAAACACCACTCTTGATATAGTGACATATGTCATATATTACATTTCTGTATGGACCTGAGCAAAGCCGTTTACTCCAACTGTTTACTCCAACTGTCTGCGGTCAGTCAGGACTGTACAGTGAATGCTGGGCAATATGACAACATGTACTGGGACAGTGATAAATTATGTGGCAGTGCAGAACAACATGAACATAGTGGGTATTTAGCCAGTGCTTGTAGAACACTGACCAACCCTGACCATGTTTCATTATGTAGAGAGGAAAATTAGTCATTGTTTACCTGGATTTAGTGCAACGCAGCAAGAGAAATATTCCATAAAATCATCGTATTCACAGTTTTTGATGTTCCACAATTACTGGCTCTGTTCTTCAACTGATCAGACGTAACATGATGACCACCTCCTCGTTTCTACACCCACTGTCCACTTTATCAGCTCCACTTACTGTATAGCTGCACTTTGTAGTTCTACAGTTACAGAGTGTAGTAGACAGTTTCTCTGATACTCTGTTGCCCTGTTTTTCAGTGGTCAGGACCCCCATGGACCCTCACGGAGCAGGTACTATTTGGGTGGTGTTGTGTTAATATGTGTTGTGCTGGTCTGAGTGGATCAGACTGAGCAGTGCTGCTGGAGATTTTAAGCACCTCAGTGTCTCTGCTGGACTGAGAATAGTCCACCAACTAAAAATATCCAGCCAACAGCGTCCTGTGGGCAGCGTCCTGTGACCACTGATGAAGGACTAGAGGATGACCAACACAAACCGTGCAGCAGCAGATGAGCTGTCGTCTCTGACTTTACATCTACAAGGTGGACCGACAAGGTAGGAGTGTCTAATATTGTGGACAGTGAGTGGACACAGTGTTTAAAACCTCCATCAGCACTGCTGTGTCTGATCCACTTGTACCACCACAGCACACACTAACACACCACCACCAAAGTGCTGAGAATGACCCACCACCCAAATAGTACCTGCTCTGTGAGGGTCCATGGGGGTTCTGACCACTGAAGAACAGGGTAACAGAGTATCAGAGAAACAGATGGACTACAGTCTGTAACTGTACAACTACAAAGTGCAGCTATACAGTAAGTGGAGCTGGTAAAGTGGACAGTGGGTGTAGAAACGAAGAGGTGGTCATGATGTTCTGCCTGACCGGTGGGTGTGTGTTCATGTATCCATCCATCCATCCATCCATCATCTTCCGCTTCTCCGGGGTTCGGGTCGCGGGGGCAGCATCCTGAGCAATGAAGCCCAGACCTCCCTTTCCCCAGCCACTTCCACTAGCTCCCTGGGAGGGATTCCGAGGCGCTCCCAGGCCAGCTGGGCGATATAGTCACGCCAGCGTGTCCTGGGTCTTCCCCGGGGTCTCCTCCCCGGTGGACTTGCCTGTGACACCTCCCAAGGGAGGCGTCCAGGAGGCATCCTAACAAGATGCCCGAACCACCTCAACTGGCTCCTCTCGACGTGAAGAAGCAGCGGCTCTACTCCGAGTCCCTCTCGGATGACCGAACTTCTCACCCTATCTCTAAGGGAGAGTCCAGCCACCCTGCGGAGGAAACTCATTTCAGCCGCTTGTATTCGCGATCTCGTTCTTTCGGTCATTACCCAAAGCTCATGACCATAGGTGAGGGTGGGAACATAGATCGACCAGTAAATCGAGAGCCTTGCCTTATGGCTCAGCTCTTTCTTTACCACAACAGACCGGTAAAGAGCCCGCGTCACTGCTGACCCAGCACCAATCCGCCTGTCAATCTCCCGCTCCCTTGTACCATCACTCGTGAACAAGACCCCGAGATACTTAAACTCCTCCACTTGAGGCAAGAGCTCATCCCCGACCCAGAGAGGGCTCTCCACCCTTTCCCGCGTGAGAACCATGGCCTCGGATTTGGAGGTACTGATCCTCATCCCGGCCGCTTCACACTCGGCTGCAAACCGATCCAGTGAAAGCTGAAGTTCACGGCCTGATGTCCCCAATAGGACCACATCATCTGCGAACAGCAGCGATGTGACCCTGAGGTCACCAAACCGGACACCCTCCATCCCCTGACTGCGCCTAGAAATTCTATCCATAAAAATTATGAATAGAATCGGTGACAAAGGGCAGCCCTGACGGAGTCCAACTCTCACTGGGAAAAAGTCTGACTTACTGCCGGCCATGCGAACCAAGCTCCTGCTTTGTTTGTACAGGGCCTGAATGGCTCGTAGCAAAGAGCCATGTACCCCGTACTCCCGAAGCACCTCCCACAGAATACCCCGGGGAACACAGTCGAATGCCTTCTCCAAATCCACAAAGCACATGTGGACTGGTTGGGCAAACTCCCATGAACCCTCGAGAATCCTGGAGAGGGTAAAGAGTTGGTCCAGTGTTCCACGACCAGGGCGGAACCCGCACTGCTCCTCCTGGATCTGAGGTTCGACTATAAGCCGGACTCTCTTCTCCAGTACCCTTGCATAGACCTTACCAGGGAGGCTGAGGAGTGTGATTCCCCTGTAGTTGGAACACACCCTCCGGTCCCCCTTTTTAAAAAGAGGCACCACCACCCCAGTCTGCCAATCAAGTGGCACCACCCCCGATGTCCACGCAATGTTGAAAAGGCGTGTCAGCCAAGACAGCCCCACAACATCCAGAGCCTTGAGGAACTCGGGACGGATCTCATCCACCCCTGCAGCCCTGCCGCCAAGGAGCTTTTTAACTACCTTAGCGACTTCGGCCTCAGTAATGGACAAGCCTATTCCCGTGTCCCCAGACTCTGCCTCCTCACTGGAGAACGTGTCGGTGGGATTGAGAAGGTCCTCAAAGTATTCCTTCCACCGCCCAATGACGTCTTCAGTCGAAGTCAGCAGCACACCATCTCCACTATATACAGTGCTAGTGGCACACTGCTTTCCCCTTCTGAGTCGCCTGACGGTTTGCCAGAATCTTTTTGGAGCCGACTTAAAGTCACTTTCCAAGGCCTCACCGAACTCTTCCCACACCCGGGTTTTTGCCTTGGCAACGACTGAAGCCGCAGATCGCTTGGCCTGTCGATACCTGCCAGCTGCCTCTGGTGTCCTACAGGCCAACCATGTCCGGTAGGACTCCTTCTTCAGCTTGACGGCATCTCTCACCTGGGGTGTCCACCACCGGGTTCGAGGATTACCGCCCCGACAGGCACCAACTACCTTGCGACCACAGCTACAGTCAGCCGCTTCAACAATGGAGGAGCGGAACATGGCCCATTCTGAGTCAATGTCCCCCACCTCCCCCGATATCTGGTCAAAGTTCTGACGGAGGTGTGAGTTGAAGATCAATCTGACAGGTTCTTCTGCCAGACGTTCCCAGCAAACCCTCACTATACGTTTGGGTTTGCCTGGTCTGACTGGCATCTTCCCCCACCACCTGATCCAACTCACCACCAGGTGGTGATCAGTTGACAGCTCAGCTCCTCTCTTTACCCGAGTGTCCAGTACACATGGCCGCAAGTCCGCTGACACGACTACAAAGTCAATCATTGAACTGCGGCCTAGGGTGTCCTGGTGCCATGTGCACTTATGGACATCCTTGTGTTCAAACATGGTGTTCGTTATGGACAAACTGTGGTTTGCACAGAAGTCCAAAAACTGAACACCACTCGGGTTCAGATCAGAGAGGCCATTCCTCCCAATCACACCCCTCCAGGTCTTACTGTCATTGCCCACGTGAGCGTTGAAGTCCCCCAGTAGGACAATGGAGTCTCCAGGAGGAGCACTTTCAAGCACCCCTTCCAAGGACTCTATGAAGGCTGGGTATTCTGAACTGCTGTTCGGTGCATAAGCACAGACAACAGTCAGGACCCGTTCCCCAACCCGAAGGCGTAGGGAAGCTACCCTCTCGTCCACCGGGGAAAACCCCAACATACAGGCGCCGAGTCGAGGGGCTATGAGAAAGCCCACACCTGCCCGCCGCCTCTCACCATGGGCAACTCCAGAAAAGAAAAAAGTCCAGCCCCTCTCAAGGAGATTGGACCCAGAGCCCAAGCTGTGTGTTGAGGTGAGCCCGACTATATCTAGCCGGTATCTCTCGACCTCGCGCACCAACTCAGGCTCCTTCCCCGCCAGTGAGGTAACGTTCCAAGTTCCAAAAGCCAGTTTCAGCAACCGAGGATCAGAACGCCAAGGCCCACGCCTTCGGACACTGCCCGATCCACAATGCACCGCACCCCTACTACTGCCCCTCCCATCGGTGGTGGGTCGATGGGAGGGGGGACTCATGTAGCTCCTTCGGGCTGGGCCCGGCCGGGCACCATGAGTGAATGCCCGGCCACCAGACGCTCGCTGGCGAGCCCCTCCCCCAGGCCTGGCTCCAGGGTGGGGCCCCGGTAACCCTGATCCGGGCAGGGTACACGAGTCCTGCTTTGTTGTCCTCATAGGGGTGGTTATGGATCACACTTTGTCTGGCCTGTCACCTAGGACCAGTTTGCCATGGGAGACCCTACCAGGAGCTTTTGCTCCAGACAACATAGCTCCTAGGGTCCTTCAAGCACACAAACCTCTCCACCACGATAAGGTGGTGATCCATGGAGAGGGTGTTCATGTATATATAATATTTTATTCTTTAAAGGATCTCATCAGTTGGAGAAAAGAACCAGTGATTGTGGAAAATCTACAAACACGAGGTCACTGACTTCCATTGCTAATGTTGGGCTGAGTGGGACCCCATGTGGACGACCCCTTGGTCAGCCTACATTTGTGCTTCCTCCCAGTGCATCATTTCTTTGGTCAGTCTGATTAATATAAACATGCACTGCCGCTCGTAAATGACCAAATAAAACCTTATGAGGATATGAGGAGGTTTTTTCAGGAAAGAAGAAAAATGTACAGAGGCATTTGAACCTGCTAGTGGGCCCTGGAGCTGCAGGTGTGTGTGGCCCTTACAGGTGTATGTAAAATCTATCAAATCAGTGGAATGTGACACGACATGACATCACATAGTCATTACCAACTGATTGCACAGACTTTAGTGAGCAATGAAAGATGTACAGACGGTTCACAATCAGCAGATCGTTATTTATCTTCCAACAAAAAGCTTCTTTCTTTGCTACAAGCTTGACTGTGTGGTGCTGTAGAGAACCACTGTCTTCACTAAGGAACCCTTGAAGAACCATCTATTTTAAGAGTTTTGTTTTAAGGGCAGATTTAAACTGAGTTAACACTGATCAGGAGATAACCTGCAAGTACCTTAACCTAATAAACCACAACTAAAAGGAACCAAATGAGGCCTAATGGACCATGGGACATACAGTGGAGGAGTAAGTACAGTAAGTACAATTCCACACTTCTACAGATTATAATCCCACACTCTTCAGGTCTTTCTGAGCAGCTGCCGTGCGTGAATGGGCCACTTTCCCAGGTACAGATTAAGTCAAAGTCAAGTCAAAGTTTATTTATACAGCACTTTTTACAACAGGTGTTGTCACAAAGCAGCTTTACAGAAAAATCCGGATCCGAGCCTCCATGAGCGTCACCAATGGAGACAGTGGCAAGGAAAAACTCCCTAAGAGTAGGAGGAAGAAATCTTGAGAGGAGCCAAGACTCAAAAGAGGAACCCATCTTCCTCCCATGGCTCCCATGTGGCGACTCAAAGTCACTGGGGCTCAAGTAAAGGGAGAGAGAGATGGAGAGAGGGGGAGTCCCAAACAGAGGTCAGGAGATGATTCCACAGTTTTGGGGCTACATAGGAAAATGCTCGACCCCCTGCTGTGTGACAAAGACAAAGGAACTGGTGGTGGACCTGAAGAGGGACAAGGCACCGGTGACCCCTGTGTCCATCAGGGGGGTCAGTCTGGACACTGTGGATGATTACAAATATCTGGGTGTGTATATTGACAATAAACTGGACTGGGTTAAGAACACTGTCGCCCTCTACAGGAAGGGCCAAAGTCACCTCTATTTTCTGAGGTCGCCTGAGGTCCTTCAACATTTGTCGGACTATGCTCAGGATCTTCTATGAGTCTGTGGTGGTGAGTGCTATCCTCTATGCTGTTGCATGCTGGGGAAGCAGGCTGAGGGTGGCAGACGCCAACAGACTCAACAAACTGATCCGCAAGGCCGGTGATGCTGTGGGTGTGGAGCTGGACTCGCTGACGGCCGTGTCGGAGAGGAGGACACTGTCTAAGCTGAAGGCCATTATGGACAATGGATCCCACCCACTCTACGACACTGTGATGAGACACAGGAGCTCATTCAGTGCAAGAAAGGAGCTCATTCTACTGAAATGACCACAGAGCGCCACAGGAGGTCATTCTTACCTGTGGCATTCAAACTCTATAACTCCTCCCTCAGTATGTGATTCACAAAACTCAGTACGAAACTGTTCATATGTGCAATAATAACAATTGTGTGTGCAATAACTCAGAGGGACACTAACTTCATTTAAATAATTGAACTGTTTATACCTGATGTTTCATATTTATTATCACAAACACCGCCACCTTACTATATTCTTAAATACTTAAACCTCGTGTACATACTGCAAATCTCTCTATATTGTCATAAATTATTATTAAAATGTTTATTATTTTACATGAATGGCTGCAACTGCCATTTCCCCCTGGGATCAATAAAGGAATCTGAAATATTATGACTTCTCAAAACATATCGTAAAACTTTTTATCTGAAAATATTACGATTTTTTCCCGATTTTTGTTAAGATATAGGGGAAGGGTGCAGTATTGGGTCTACATGGCTCTCCACATAGTTATTTCAGAGACGCGTTCCAGTCAGTGTTATGAGAAAAAGGAAAAACAGGTAAGACGGCTGTACAAGCGACCAAAGAAACCCACAAATGTATTTTCTCTTTAAAAAATGACAATAACCATTGTATTACTTTAGATGAATGACCTTTCAATGGATTATGGTCCTTTTCTTCATAACAAGCATAAACAATCACTAGTAGTTTGCTGACGTCTCGGTCGCTGGGGAAATGACCTGGTCCACCTTAAATGGAGCAGCAGTTGAATTCTGGTGTCTCAGGTCTCCAACCTCTTGGAGTCACCTACCGAGTATCGCTAGTAGCCTGTTAATAAAGTAATGTTCTTTTTTATTTGAGAATTGTCCCATTTCATAGATTTCAATCGCTTCATCTTGGAAGGTGAGAAATGGGACTGGGCCTATTATTATTATATGGGGTTGTTTTTCAGGAGTTGGGCTCGGCTCCTTAGTTCCAGTGAAAGAAGCTCTTAAAGCTTCAGCACCAAGATATTTTGGACAATTTCATGCTTCCAACTTTGTGGGAACAGTTATGGGGACGGCCCCTTCCTGTTCCAACATGACTGCGCACCAGTGCACAAAGCAGGTCCATAAAGACATGGATGATCCAGTTTGGTGTGGAAGAACTTGAGTTCTTCCAGCTTTTGCGAACAAAAGCGGCTTTTGTTCTTTTAGGTCTTCCTTCTTCTTTTTTGAACAGCATGAAATGTTTTCCTCTCATCACAACTTTTGCTGTTTCCCAAAGTGTGCAAGCTGTGATGTCAGGATGTTGGTTAGTTTCAGTAAAGGTGCCCATTCCTGGTTAAAATAATCTAGAAATTCTTTATCATTGAGTGAAGTAGTGTTAAAGCACCATCTGGGTGGAGGGAGGGACTGATAGTCTGCTAGAAAGGTGAGACTATTCAGGGCCTGGTCAGATATAATAATACTGTTAATATCTGAATGAATTATTCTATGTGTGATGGAATTGTTAGACAGTAAGTCGTCTAACGAGTCCGTTTATCCTCCTTTTCCATGATCCTTCTTCATTCAGAGAAGCCACGGTGTGATCTGGGGCTGCCAAGCTGCCACTGATGTACAGTTTGCCTACAACTAGCGAGACGCGTTTTCCGGAGAGTCTGTGCTCCTTCATAAGAGGATATCACACCTTGCGCCGCTCATTTATCTCCCAGGAAATTGGTCATTGGTACCAAAAGTTGTTCCTTTTAGTTCTCTTCCTTTGCTTTTTACAAGCTCCTTCTGTTCATAGAGTTTGAATTTAGTATTATTGGTCTGGGTGGATTTTGTGAGCGGGCTCCGAGACGGTGTTCACGGTGGAAGGAGATGATTTTCACGGTTTCGTTCGGCAGTTTCAGTTTCGTCTACATAAAGTCTTTAATTAATATTTCTGGGTTCTCCATTTCGTTTTCAGGTATTCCGGAAAAGATGAGATCGTCTGGCATGTTTCTTGTCTGAATGTCGAGGACAGTTTCTTTCATGTCTTTGTTTTCTTTTCTGCGCGACTTGCGAGGTGAGGAACGCCACAGAGTTTTGGAGTTATCTGTTGTTTTGCTGGAGGTCGTTTATCTGTTCCTGAGAGAATTCTAGACTGGTTGGTAGGTCTTCCACATCCTGGTGCAGAATTCCTAGTATATCTAATTCCTTGTTGATAGATGCCAGTACACTGGCCTGGATTTGGATGGCGTTTAAATCCTCCATGTCAGTGGAGGAGTCGGTTTTCTTCTACTTTGATGGGTTTTGCACCTCTTCCTTTGGATCCATTCCTACTTCCATCTCGTGGTAAAAGCATTGGTCGATAAAGGTTTGGAGACCTTCCACTGTAGCCGTGTGTACAAGACGACCCAGAACCAAAGTAAAATATCCACGGAAGCGGAGGAGGACGGCCACAATTTGGGCCGCAGCAAACTTCTTACTATCTAGCAGTAGGACGCCGCCAGGTTCAGTTCTCCTCTGCGTTCTCTGGATTCAGACCTCACGAATGTCTGACCTGTTTCCACCAATTACCTGAAGTTAACTCAGATAGATCTTAAATACACCTGTAGGGCCACACCCACCTGCAGCTCCAGGGCCCACTAGCAAGTTCAAACGCCTCTGTACATTTTTCTTCTTTCCCGCATGTTTATATTAATCAGACTGACCAAAGAAATGATGCACTGGAAGGAAACACAAATGTAGGCTGACCAAGGGGTCGACCACATAGGGTCCCACTCAGCCCAACATTAGCAATGAAAGTCCCTTGTGTTTGTAGATTGTAGTAGAGGTGGGTGATATGGAAAAATATGATGTCATAAAATTTTCCCAGCAAACAATAAAAACACTGATCACTGGATTTAGTGCAACACAGCAGTAAAAATATGGAATAGAAATCATCGTATTCACAGTTTTAGATGTTCCACAATCACTGGTTCTTTTCTCCAACTGATCAGATGTTAGAAATAAAATATTACGTATACATGAACACACACCCACCGGTCAGGCAGAACATCATGACCACCCCCTCGTTTCTACACCCACTGTCCATTTTATCAGCTCCACTTACTGTATAGCTGCACTTTGTAGTTCTACAGTTACAGACTGTAGTCCATCTGTTTCTCTGATACTCTGTTACCCTGTTCTTCAGTGGTCAGGACCCCCATGGACCCTCACAGAGCAGGTGCTATTTGGGTGGTGGGTCATTCTCAGCACTTTGGTGGTGGTGTGTTAGTGTGTGTTGTGGTGGTACAGTGGATCAGACACAGCAGTGCTGCTGGAGTTTTTAAACACTGTGTCCACTCACTGTCCACTCTATTAGACACTCCTACCTTGTCGGTCCACCTTGTAGATGTAAAGTCAGAGACGACAGCTCATCTGCTGCTGCACAGTTTGTGTTGGTCATCCTCTAGTCCTTCATCAGTGGTCACAGGACGCCGCCCAGAGGACACCGCCCACAGGACACAAGATGCTGTTGGCTGTAAAAATTAACAGTAAATATACATATATAATATACACACAAATATAATATATAATATAATGTCATATAATAATAATTTCTTTAGCTGCTCACTGCTTGTGACTCACATTCTGCTCGACAATCAATCCAAAGTTATTATATATATTTTTAATGTGGGCTGTTATTCCTGCATTTTTTAAGCTGAGCCTAATGTGTCCAGCTGTGTTACAGTAATAAAGTTAACTAGAACTTTCCCTCATATTAAACTGTTGATGTGTCATTTTTCCTGAAGCTGCGTTTCTAAATGAGGGTTTTGTAGCTAAAGAGCTAAATAAGAGCTCAGATTTCATATACAGTGTTCACTGCATGCTCAGCCAATCAGAACGCGATGACATCACAATGCGTGAATCGCCACGGCGACGATGATGTCACAATGGCCGAAGTTTATAAAAGCCAGAACTCGCGCGCTCGATTCCATTTCCAGTTTGACGCTCGAGCTGCGTGCATCGCTTCACGAGCTTCTCCTGAACCAACTATCGAGAACAATGACTGAGCGGAGGAAGAAGGGGAAGAAGAAGAAGGGTCAAGCGGTGCTCAGCCTGCTGCGCATGGTTCTCCTCCTGGGCTGCTGCAGAGGTGGGACTTCAGAACGTGAGGAGAACCGTGATAAAACCCTGCATGACCGGAACCGAACACAAACCATGAAAATCATCAAACCCAAGAGATCGCTCTTCTTTGGAACCCTTCAGAACCCAGGAGCTGAAAAAAGTGGACGGGTGGACAGCACAGGTAACCAATCTCAGGTTTGCGAAGAGAACGGACATGACACTAGTGGACAGCATGAGGACACAGATGTGAAATCGCAGGTGTACAAAGGGAATGGACAGGATGTTACTGGCCCAAAGGAGGATACAGGTGTGCAAACTGTAGTTACTGGGCCCAGTTCCTCTCCACCTTCTCAGACATCCACTAATGGCCACAACGGGGCGTCCATAAGCTCTGTTGAGAACAGAACAGAAAGACGCAGGAAAGTAACTTTTGCAGCTGACATGCATCTGATTCCTGAACCGTCCAACCATGATGACCTCGAAAGCAGGGCCAGATTGTTTAAGTCACTTGAACGACGTGTGCATGACCTGAACATGGCACTAATAAGAGAACTGAGGCAGGGCACAGGACAGAGCCCAGCCGTCACTCCTGACCTGTGCAAACTGAGACCTGGACCGTCCCACACCGGCACCACCACGCTCCCTACCAGGACAGAATCCTCTGGCACTGGGAAGCTGACTGAAGAGGACGATGATGATGATGAGCCAACTCAATCAATTGGATATCGCCTGTTCTTCAGTCTGTTTGCAATAATGTATGTTTATGTTCTCTTATTTCACCTTCATCTGCTGTTTAAAAGCCTTTTCTACTGAACCAGCACTGAAGACACACCTGTGCAGGAGAACATCTCTACAGTACAGCAGTGTTGAGCTCCGCTGGTGTTCAGCTCTGCTGGTGTTGAGCTCTGCTGGTGTTGAGCTCTGCTGGTGTTGAGCTCCGCTGGTGTTGAGCTCCGCCGGTGTTGATTTAATTGTTTTTAATTGAAATTAAAACAACTTTAAAACATGAAGGTAAATGTCTGCATGTGTGGTTCTGTAAAGTGTATATCTGTATATTCATCGTTTACTGTTCTTATACACACATATCCGATCCTACTGACGGCTCCTTAGGTGAACTTACACTGAACTGAAGGAGAACTGAAGGACTCCAGTGCTACGTCACTAATTATTCTGACCAATCACAAGCTGCCAGCTGTCTTTAAAATGACTCCACTTACACACCTGATTTGCTGCTTTCAGATTCTGACGTTTCATTAAATATATATGGCTAACATATATGGATGCAACATATAATACCATATAAATATTAATCCTAAGCATGCTTGTCATTTAAGGACATACACATTGTATTATGGGAATTTCATGTATGTTATAAACTTCTATTAACATATAACCAGAGAATGTATATATGTGTTAATAATATATCACATTATAGGTAACATATATGGAAACACCACTCTTGATATAGTGACATATGTCATATATTACATTTCTGTATGGACCTGAGCAAAGCCTCCTAGTAAGGGGTGGTCAGCGTGAGCCCGTTTACTCCAACTGTCTGCGGTCAGTCAGGACTGTACAGTGAATGCTGGGCAATATGACAACATGTACTGGGACAGTGATAAATTATGTGGCAGTGCAGAACAACATGAACATAGTGGGTATTTAGCCAGTGCTTGTAGAACACTGACCAACCCTGACCATGTTTCATTATGAAGAGAGGAAAATTAGTCATTGTTTACCTGGATTTAGTGCAACGCAGCAAGAGAAATATTCCATAAAATCATCGTATTCACAGTTTTTGATGTTCCACAATTACTGGCTCTGTTCTTCAACTGATCAGACGTAACATGATGACCACCTCCTCGTTTCTACACCCACTGTCCACTTTATCAGCTCCACTTACTGTATAGCTGCACTTTGTAGTTCTACAGTTACAGAGTGTAGTAGACAGTTTCTCTGATACTCTGTTGCCCTGTTTTTCAGTGGTCAGGACCCCCATGGACCCTCACGGAGCAGGTACTATTTGGGTGGTGTTGTGTTAATATGTGTTGTGCTGGTCTGAGTGGATCAGACTGAGCAGTGCTGCTGGAGATTTTAAACACCTCAGTGTCTCTGCTGGACTGAGAATAGTCCACCAACTAAAAATATCCAGCCAACAGCGTCCTGTGGGCAGCGTCCTGTGACCACTGATGAAGGACTAGAGGATGACCAACACAAACCGTGCAGCAGCAGATGAGCTGTCGTCTCTGACTTTACATCTACAAGGTGGACCGACAAGGTAGGAGTGTCTAATATTGTGGACAGTGAGTGGACACAGTGTTTAAAACCTCCATCAGCACTGCTGTGTCTGATCCACTTGTACCACCACAGCACACACTAACACACCACCACCAAAGTGCTGAGAATGACCCACCACCCAAATAGTACCTGCTCTGTGAGGGTCCATGGGGGTTCTGACCACTGAAGAACAGGGTAACAGAGTATCAGAGAAACAGATGGACTACAGTCTGTAACTGTACAACTACAAAGTGCAGCTATACAGTAAGTGAAGCTGGTAAAGTGGACAGTGGGTGTAGAAACGAGGAGGTGGTCATGATGTTCTGCCTGACCGGTGGGTGTGTGTTCATGTATATATAATATTTTATTCTTTAAAGGATCTCATCAGTTGGAGAAAAGAACCAGTGATTGTGGAACATCTAAAATCTACAAACACGAGGTCACTGACTTCCATTGCTAATGTTGGGCTGAGTGGGACCCCATGTGGACGACCCCTTGGTCAGCCTACATTTGTGCTTCCTCCCAGTGCATCATTTCTTTGGTCAGTCTGATTAATATAAACATGCACTGCCGCTCGTAAATGACCAAATAAAACCTTATGAGGATATGAGGAGGTTTTTTCAGGAAAGAAGAAAAATGTACAGAGGCGTTTGAACCTGCTAGTGGGCCCTGGAGCTGCAGGTGTGTGTGGCCCCTACAGGTGTATGTAAAATCTATCAAATCAGTGGAATGTGACACGACATGACATCACATAGTCATTACCAACTGATTGCACAGACTTTAGTGAGCAATGAAAGATGTACAGACGGTTCACAATCAGCAGATCGTTATTTATCTTCCAACAAAAAGCTTCTTTCTTTGCTACAAGCTTGACTGTGTGTGTGGTGCTGTAGAGAACCACTGTCTTCACTAAGGAACCCTTGAAGAACCATCTATTTTAAGAGTTTTGTTTTAAGGGCAGATTTAAACTGAGTTAACACTGATCAGGAGATAACCTGCAAGTACCTTAACCTAATAAACCACAACTAAAAGGAACCAAATGAGGCCTAATGGACCATGGGACATACAGTGGAGGAGTAAGTACAGTAAGTACAATTCCACATTCCACTACAGATTATAATCCCACACTCTTCAGGTCTTTCTGAGCAGCTGCCGTGCGTGAATGGGCCACTTTCCCAGGTACAGATTAAGTCAAAGTCAAGTCAAAGTTTATTTATACAGCACTTTTTACAACAGGTGTTGTCACAAAGCAGCTTTACAGAAAAATCCGGATCCGAGCCTCCATGAGCGTCACCAATGGAGACAGTGGCAAGGAAAAACTCCCTAAGAGTAGGAGGAAGAAATCTTGAGAGGAGCCAAGACTCAAAAGGGGAACCCATCTTCCTCCCATGGCTCCCATGTGGCGACTCAAAGTCACTGGGGCTCAAGTAAAGGGAGAGAGAGATGGAGAGAGGGGGAGTCCCAAACAGAGGTCAGGAGATGATTCCACAGTTATGGGGCTACATAGGAAAATGCTCGACCCCCTGCTGTGTGACAAAGACAAAGGAACTGGTGGTGGACCTGAAGAGGGACAAGGCACCGGTGACCCCTGTGTCCATCAGGGGGGTCAGTCTGGACACTGTGGATGATTACAAATATCTGGGTGTGTATATTGACAATAAACTGGACTGGGTTAAGAACACTGACGCCCTCTACAGGAAGGGCCAAAGTCACCTCTATTTTCTGAGGTCGCCTGAGGTCCTTCAACATTTGTCGGACTATGCTCAGGATCTTCTATGAGTCTGTGGTGGTGAGTGCTATCCTCTATGCTGTTGCATGCTGGGGAAGCAGGCTGAGGGTGGCAGACGCCAACAGACTCAGCAAACTGATCCGCAAGGCCGGTGATGCTGTGGGTGTGGAGCTGGACTCGCTGACGGCCGTGTCGGAGAGGAGGACGCTGTCTAAGCTGAAGGCCATTATGGACAATGGATCCCACCCACTCTACGACACTGTGATGAGACACAGGAGCTCATTCAGTGCAAGAAAGGAGCTCATTCTACTGAAATGACCACAGAGCGCCACAGGAGGTCATTCTTACCTGTGGCATTCAAACTCTATAACTCCTCCCTCAGTATGTGATTCACAAAACTCAGTACGAAACTGTTCATATGTGCAATAATAACAATTGTGTGTGCAATAACTCAGAGGGACACTAACTTCATTTAAATAATTGAACTGTTTATACCTGATGTTTCATATTTATTATCACAAACACTGCCACCTTACTATATTCTTAAATACTTAAACCTCGTGTACATACTGCAAATCTCTCTATATTGTCATAAATTATTATTAAAATGTTTATTCTTTTACATGAATGGCTGCAACTGCCATTTCCCCCTGGGATCAATAAAGGAATCTGAATCTGAAATATTATGACTTCTCAAAACATATCGTAAAACTTTTTTATCTGAAAATATTACGATTTTTTCCCGATTTTTGTTGAGATATAGGGGAAGGGTGCAGTATTGGGTCTACATGGCTCTCCACATAGTTATTTCAGAGACGCGTTCCAGTCAGTGTTATGAGAAAAAGGAAAAACAGGTAAGACGGCTGTACAAGCGACCAAAGAAACCCACAAATGTATTTTCTCTTTAAAAAATGACAATAACCATTGTATTACTTTAGATGAATGACCTTTCAATGCATTATGGTCCTTTTCTTCATAACAAGCATAAACAATCACTAGTAGTTAGCTGACGTCTCGGTCGCTGGGGAAATGACCTGGTCCACCTTAAATGGAGCAGCAGTTGAATTCTGGTGTCTCAGGTCTCCAACCTCTTGGAGTCACCTACCGAGTATCGCTAGTAGCCTGTTAATAAAGTAATGTTCTTTTTTATTTGAGAATTGTCCCATTTCATAGATTTCAATCGCTTCATCTTGGAAGGTGAGAAATGGGACTGGGCCTATTATTATTATGTGGGGTTGTTTTTCAGGAGTTGGGCTCGGCTCCTTAGTTCCAGTGAAAGAAGCTCTTAAAGCTTCAGCACCAAGATATTTTGGACAATTTCATGCTTCCAACTTTGTGGGAACAGTTATGGGGACGGCCCCTTCCTGTTCCACCATGACTGCGCACCAGTGCACAAAGCAGGTCCATAAAGACATGGATGATCCAGTTTGGTGTGGAAGAACTTGAGTTCTTCCAGCTTTTGCGAACAAAAGCGGCTTTTGATCTTTTAGGTCTTCCTTCTTCTTTTTTGAACAGCATGAAATGTTTTCCTCTCATCACAACTTTTGCTGTTTCCCAAAGTGTGCAAGCTGTGATGTCAGGATGTTGGTTAGTTTCAGTAAAGGTGCCCATTCCTGGTTAAAATAATCTAGAAATTCTTTATCATTGAGTGAAGTAGTGTTAAAGCACCATCTGGGTGGAGGGAGGGACTGATAGTCTGCTAGAAAGGTGAGACTAATCGGGGCCTGGTCAGATAGAATAATACTGTTAATATCTGAATGAATTATTCTATGTGTGATGGAATTGTTAGACAGTAAGTCGTCTATCGAGCCCGTTTATCCTCCTTTTCCATGATCCTTCTTCGTTCAGAGAAGCCACGGTGTGATCTGGGGCTGCCAAGCTGCCACTGATGTACAGTTTGCCTACAACTAGCGAGACGCGTTTTCCGGAGAGTCTGTGCTCCTTCATAAGAGGATATCACACCTTGCGCCGCTCATTTATCTCCCAGGAAATTGGTCATTGGTACCAAAAGTTGTTGCTTTTAGTTCTCTTCCTTTGCTTTTTACAAGCTCCTTCTGTTCATAGAGTTTGAATTTAGTATTATTGGTCTGGGTGGATTTTGTGAGCGGACTCCGAGACAGTGTTCACGGTGGAAGGAGATGATTTTCACGGTTTCGTTCGGCAGTTTCAGTTTCGTCTACATAAAGTCTTTAATTAATATTTCTGGGTTCTCCATTTCGTTTTCAGGTATTCCGGAAAAGATGAGATCGTCTGGCATGTTTCTTGTCTGAATGTCGAGGACAGTTTCTTTCATGTCTTTGTTTTCTTTTCTGCGCGACTTGCGAGGTGAGGAACGCCACAGAGTTTTGGAGTTCTCTGTTGTTTTGCTGGAGGTCGTTTATCTGTTCCTGAGAGAATTCTAGACTGGTTGGTAGGTCTTCCACATCCTGGTGCAGAATTCCTAGTATATCTAATTCCTTGTTGATAGATGCCAGTACACTGGCCTGGATTTGGATGGCGTTTAAATCCTCCATGTCAGTGGAGGAGTCGGTTTTCTTCTACTTTGATGGGTTTTGCACCTCTTCCTTCGGATCCATTCCTACTTCCATCTCGTGGTAAAAGCATTGGTCGATAAAGGTTTGGAGACCTTCCACTGTAGCCGTGTGTACAAGACGACCCAGAACCAAAGTTAAATATCCACGGAAGCGGAGGAGGACGGCCACAATTTGGGCCGCAGCAAACTTCTTACTATCTAGCAGTAGGACGCCGCCAGGTTCAGTTCTCCTCTGCGTTCTCTGGATTCAGACCTCACGAATGTCTGACCTGTTTCCACCAATTACCTGAAGTTAACTCAGATAGATCTTAAATACACCTGTAGGGCCACACCCACCTGCAGCTCCAGGGCCCACTAGCAGGTTCAAACGCCTCTGTACATTTTTCTTCTTTCCCGCATGTTTATATTAATCAGACTGACCAAAGAAATGATGCACTGGAAGGAAACACAAATGTAGGCTGACCAAGGGTTCGTCCACATAGGGTCCCACTCAGCCCAACATTAGCAATGAAAGTCCCTTGTGTTTGTAGATTGTAGTAGAGGTGGGTGATATGGAAAAATATGATGTCATAAAATTTTCCCAGCAAACAATAAAAACACTGATCACTGGATTTAGTGCAACACAGCAGTAAAAATATGGAATAGAAATCATCGTATTCACAGTTTTAGATGTTCCACAATCACTGGTTCTGTTCTCCAACTGATCAGATGCTAGAAATAAAATATTACGTATACATGAACACACACCCACCGGTCAGGCAGAACATCATGACCACCCCCTCGTTTCTACACCCACTGTCCATTTCATCAGCTCCACTTACTGTATAGCTGCACTTTGTAGTTCTACAGTTACAGACTGTAGTCCATCTGTTTCTCTGATACTCTGTTACCCTGTTCTTCAGTGGTCAGGACCCCCATGGACCCTCACAGAGTAGGTGCTATTTGGGTGGTGGGTCATTCTCAGCACTTTGGTGGTGGTGTGTTAGTGTGTGTTGTGGTGGTACAGTGGATCAGACACAGCAGTGCTGCTGGAGTTTTTAAACACTGTGTCCACTCACTGTCCACTCTATTAGACACTCCTACCTTGTCGGTCCACCTTGTAGATGTAAAGTCAGAGACGACAGCTCATCTGCTGCTGCACAGTTTGTGTTGGTCATCCTCTAGTCCTTCATCAGTGGTCACAGGACGCCGCCCAGAGGACACTGCCCACAGGACACAAGATGCTGTTGGCTATAAAAATTAACAGTAAATATACATATAATATATAATATACACACCCATATAATATATAATATAATATAATGTAATAATAATTTCTTTAGCTGCTCACTGCTTGTGACTCACATTCTGCTCGACAATCAATCCAAAGTTATTAGATATATTTTTAATGTGGGCTGTTATTCCTGCATTTTTAAGCTGAGCCTAATGTGTCCAGCTGTGTTACAGTAATAAAGTTAACTAGAACTTTCCCTCATATGAAACTGTTGATGTGTCATTTTTCCTGAAGCTGCATTTCTAAATGAGGGTTTTGTAGCTAAAGAGCTAAATAAGAGCTCAGATTTCATATACAGTGTTCACTGCATGCTCAGCCAATCAGAACGCGATGACATCACAATGCGTGAATCGCCACGGCGATGATGATGTCACAATGGCCGAAGTTTATAAAAGCCAGAACTCGCGCACTCGATTCCATTTCCAGTTTGACGCTCGAGCTGCGTGCATCGCTTCACGAGCTTCTCCTGAACCAACTATCGAGAACAATGACTGAGCGGAGGAAGAAGGGGAAGAAGAAGAAAGGTCAAGCGGTGCTCAGCCTGCTGCGCATGGTTCTCCTCCTGGGCTGCTGCAGAGGTGGGACTTCAGAACGTGAGGAGAACCGTGATAAAACCCTGCATGACCGGAACCGAACACAAACCATGAAAATCATCAAACCCAAGAGATCGCTCTTCTTTGGAACCCTTCAGAACCCAGGAGCTGAAAAAAGTGGACGGGTGGACAGCACAGGTAACCAATCTCAGGTTTGCGAAGAGAACGGACAGGACACTAGTGGACAGCATGAGGACACAGATGTGAAATCGCAGGTGTACAAAGGGAATGGACAGGATGTTACTGGCCCAAAGGAGGATACAGGTGTGCAAACTGTAGTTACTGGGCCCAGTTCCTCTCCACCTTCTCAGACATCCACTAATGGCCACAACGGGGCGTCCATAAGCTCTGTTGAGAACAGAACAGAAAGACGCAGGAAAGTAACTTTTGCAGCTGACATGCATCTGATTCCTGAACCGTCCAACCATGATGACCTCGAAAGCAGGGCCAGATTGTTTAAGTCACTTGAACGACGTGTGCATGACCTGAACATGGCACTAATAAGAGAACTGAGGCAGGGCACAGGACAGAGCCCAGCCGTCACTCCTGACCTGTGCAAACCGAGACCTGGACCGTCCCACACCGGCACCACCACGCTCCCTACCAGGACAGAATCCTCTGGCACTGGGAAGCTGACTGAAGAGGACGATGATGATGATGAGCCAACTCAATCAATTGGATATCGCCTGTTCTTCAGTCTGTTTGCAATAATGTATGTTTATGTTCTCTTATTTCACCTTCATCTGCTGTTTAA
Organism: Pygocentrus nattereri; assembly: GCF_015220715.1. Classification (NCBI taxonomy): domain Eukaryota; kingdom Metazoa; phylum Chordata; class Actinopteri; order Characiformes; family Serrasalmidae; genus Pygocentrus; species Pygocentrus nattereri. The sequence goes on along the minus strand of NC_051222.1, from coordinate 8,630,130 downwards.
AAGCCTTTTCTACTGAACCAGCACTGAAGACACACCTGTGCAGGAGAACATCTCTACAGTACAGCAGTGTTGAGCTTCGCTGGTGTTCAGCTCCACTGTTGTTGAGCTCTGCTGGTGTTGAGCTCTGCTGGTGTTGAGCTCCGCTGGTGTTGAGCTCCGCCGGTGTTGATTTAATTGTTTTTAATTGAAATTAAAACAACTTTAAAACATGAAGGTAAATGTCTGCATGTGTGGTTTTCTGTAAAGTGTATATCTGTATATTCATCGTTTACTGTTCTTATACACACATATCCGATCCTACTGACGGCTCCTTAGGTGAACTTACACTGAACTGAAGGAGAACTGAAGGACTCCAGTGCTACGTCACTAATTATTCTGACCAATCACAAGCTGCCAGCTGTCTTTAAAATGACTCCACTTACACACCTGATTTGCTGCTTTCAGATTCTGACGTTTCATTAAATATATATGGCTAACATATATGGATGCAACATATAATACCATATAAATATTAATCCTAAGCATGCTTGTCATTTAAGGACATACACATTGTATTATGGGAATTTCATGTATGTTATAAACTTCTATTAACATATAACCAGAGGATGTATATATGTGTTAATAATATATCACATTATAGGTAACATATATGGAAACACCACTCTTGATATAGTGACATATGTCATATATTACATTTCTGTATGGACCTGAGCAAAGCCTCCTAGTAAGGGGTGGTCAGCGTGAGCCCGTTTACTCCAACTGTCTGCGGTCAGTCAGGACTGTACAGTGAATGCTGGGCAATATGACAACATGTACTGGGACAGTGATAAATTATGTGGCAGTGCAGAACAACATGAACATAGTGGGTATTTAGCCAGTGCTTGTAGAACACTGACCAACCCTGACCATGTTTCATTATGAAGAGAGGAAAATTAGTCATTGTTTACCTGGATTTAGTGCAACGCAGCAAGAGAAATATTCCATAAAATCATCGTATTCACAGTTTTTGATGTTCCACAATTACTGGCTCTGTTCTTCAACTGATCAGACGTAACATGATGACCACCTCCTCGTTTCTACACCCACTGTCCACTTTATCAGCTCCACTTACTGTATAGCTGCACTTTGTAGTTCTACAGTTACAGAGTGTAGTAGACAGTTTCTCTGATACTCTGTTGCCCTGTTTTTCAGTGGTCAGGACCCCCATGGACCCTCACGGAGCAGGTACTATTTGGGTGGTGTTGTGTTAATATGTGTTGTGCTGGTCTGAGTGGATCAGACTGAGCAGTGCTGCTGGAGATTTTAAGCACCTCAGTGTCTCTGCTGGACTGAGAATAGTCCACCAACTAAAAATATCCAGCCAACAGCGTCCTGTGGGCAGCGTCCTGTGACCACTGATGAAGGACTAGAGGATGACCAACACAAACCGTGCAGCAGCAGATGAGCTGTCGTCTCTGACTTTACATCTACAAGGTGGACCGACAAGGTAGGAGTGTCTAATATTGTGGACAGTGAGTGGACACAGTGTTTAAAACCTCCATCAGCACTGCTGTGTCTGATCCACTTGTACCACCACAGCACACACTAACACACCACCACCAAAGTGCTGAGAATGACCCACCACCCAAATAGTACCTGCTCTGTGAGGGTCCATGGGGGTTCTGACCACTGAAGAACAGGGTAACAGAGTATCAGAGAAACAGATGGACTACAGTCTGTAACTGTACAACTACAAAGTGCAGCTATACAGTAAGTGGAGCTGGTAAAGTGGACAGTGGGTGTAGAAACGAAGAGGTGGTCATGATGTTCTGCCTGACCGGTGGGTGTGTGTTCATGTATATATAATATTTTATTCTTTAAAGGATCTCATCAGTTGGAGAAAAGAACCAGTGATTGTGGAAAATCTACAAACACGAGGTCACTGACTTCCATTGCTAATGTTGGGCTGAGTGGGACCCCATGTGGACGACCCCTTGGTCAGCCTACATTTGTGCTTCCTCCCAGTGCATCATTTCTTTGGTCAGTCTGATTAATATAAACATGCACTGCCGCTCGTAAATGACCAAATAAAACCTTATGAGGATATGAGGAGGTTTTTTCAGGAAAGAAGAAAAATGTACAGAGGCATTTGAACCTGCTAGTGGGCCCTGGAGCTGCAGGTGTGTGTGGCCCCTACAGGTGTATGTAAAATCTATCAAATCAGTGGAATGTGACACGACATGACATCACATAGTCATTACCAACTGATTGCACAGACTTTAGTGAGCAATGAAAGATGTACAGACGGTTCACAATCAGCAGATCGTTATTTATCTTCCAACAAAAAGCTTCTTTCTTTGCTACAAGCTTGACTGTGTGGTGCTGTAGAGAACCACTGTCTTCACTAAGGAACCCTTGAAGAACCATCTATTTTAAGAGTTTTGTTTTAAGGGCAGATTTAAACTGAGTTAACACTGATCAGGAGATAACCTGCAAGTACCTTAACCTAATAAACCACAACTAAAAGGAACCAAATGAGGCCTAATGGACCATGGGACATACAGTGGAGGAGTAAGTACAGTAAGTACAATTCCACATTCCACTACAGATTATAATCCCACACTCTTCAGGTCTTTCTGAGCAGCTGCCGTGCGTGAATGGGCCACTTTCCCAGGTACAGATTAAGTCAAAGTCAAGTCAAAGTTTATTTATACAGCACTTTTTACAACAGGTGTTGTCACAAAGCAGCTTTACAGAAAAATCCGGATCCGAGCCTCCATGAGCGTCACCAATGGAGACAGTGGCAAGGAAAAACTCCCTAAGAGTAGGAGGAAGAAATCTTGAGAGGAGCCAAGACTCAAAAGGGGAACCCATCTTCCTCCCATGGCTCCCATGTGGCGACTCAAAGTCACTGGGGCTCAAGTAAAGGGAGAGAGAGATGGAGAGAGGGGGAGTCCCAAACAGAGGTCAGGAGATGATTCCACAGTTTTGGGGCTACATAGGAAAATGCTCGACCCCCTGCTGTGTGACAAAGACAAAGGAACTGGTGGTGGACCTGAAGAGGGACAAGGCACCGGTGACCCCTGTGTCCATCAGGGGGGTCAGTCTGGACACTGTGGATGATTACAAATATCTGGGTGTGTATATTGACAATAAACTGGACTGGGTTAAGAACACTGACGCCCTCTACAGGAAGGGCCAAAGTCACCTCTATTTTCTGAGGTCGCCTGAGGTCCTTCAACATTTGTCGGACTATGCTCAGGATCTTCTATGAGTCTGTGGTGGTGAGTGCTATCCTCTATGCTGTTGCATGCTGGGGAAGCAGGCTGAGGGTGGCAGACGCCAACAGACTCAGCAAACTGATCCGCAAGGCCGGTGATGCTGTGGGTGTGGAGCTGGACTCGCTGACGGCCGTGTCGGAGAGGAGGACGCTGTCTAAGCTGAAGGCCATTATGGACAATGGATCCCACCCACTCTACGACACTGTGATGAGACACAGGAGCTCATTCAGTGCAAGAAAGGAGCTCATTCTACTGAAATGACCACAGAGCGCCACAGGAGGTCATTCTTACCTGTGGCCATCAAACTCTATAACTCCTCCCTCAGTATGTGATTCACAAAACTCAGTACGAAACTGTTCATATGTGCAATAATAACAATTGTGTGTGCAATAACTCAGAGGGACACTAACTTCATTTAAATAATTGAACTGTTTATACCTGATGTTTCATATTTATTATCACAAACACCGCCACCTTACTATATTCTTAAATACTTAAACCTCATGTACATACTGCAAATCTCTCTATATTGTCATAAATTATTATTAAAATGTTTATTCTTTTACATGAATGGCTGCAACTGTAACAACTGCCATTTCCCCCTGGGATCAATAAAGGAATCTGAATCTGAAATATTATGACTTCTCAAAACATATCGTAAAACTTTTTATCTGAAAATATTACGATTTTTTCCCGATTTTTGTTGAGATATAGGGGAAGGGTGCAGTATTGGGTCTACATGGCTCTCCACATAGTTATTTCAGAGACGCGTTCCAGTCAGTGTTATGAGAAAAAGGAAAAACAGGTAAGACGGCTGTACAAGCGACCAAAGAAACCCACAAATGTATTTTCTCTTTAAAAAATGACAATAACCATTGTATTACTTTAGATGAATGACCTTTCAATGCATTATGGTCCTTTTCTTCATAACAAGCATAAACAATCACTAGTAGTGTCCTGACGTCTCGGTCGCTGGGGAAATGACCTGGTCCACCTTAAATGGAGCAGCAGTTGAATTCTGGTGTCTCAGGTCTCCAACCTCTTGCAGTCACCTACCGAATATCGCTAGTAGCCTGTTAATAAAGTAATGTTCTTTTTTATTTGAGAATTGTCCCATTTCATAGATTTCAATCGCTTCATCTTGGAAGGTGAGAAATGGGACTGGGCCTATTATTATATGGGGTTGTTTTTCAGGAGTTGGGCTCGGCTCCTTAGTTCCAGTGAAAGAAGCTCTTAAAGCTTCAGCACCAAGAGATTTTGGACAATTTCATACTTCCAACTTTGTGGGAACAGTTATGGGGACGGCCCCTTCCTGTTCCACCATGACTGCGCACCAGTGCACAAAGCAGGTCCATAAAGACATGGATGATCCAGTTTGGTGTGGAAGAACTTGAGTTCTTCCAGCTTTTGCGAACAAAAGCGGCTTTTGTTCTTTTAGGTCTTCCTTCTTCTTTTTTGAACAGCATGAAATGTTTTCCTCTCATCACAACTTTTGCTGTTTCCCAAAGTGTGCAAGCTGTGATGTCAGGATGTTGGTTAGTTTCAGTAAAGGTGCCCATTCCTGGTTAAAATAATCTAGAAATTTTTATCATTGAGTGAAGTAGTGTTAAAGCACCATCTGGGTGGAGGGAGGGACTGATAGTCTGCTAGAAAGGTGAGACTATTCGGGGCCTGGTCAGATATAATAATACTGTTAATATCTGAATGAATTATTCTATGGAATATTCTATGGAATTCCATTCTATGGAATTATTGATGGAATTGTTAGACAGTAAGTCGTCTAACGAGTCCGTTTATCCTCCTTTTCCATGATCCTTCTTCGTTCAGAGAAGCCACGGTGTGATCTGGGGCTGCCAAGCTGCCACTGATGTACAGTTTGCCTACAACTAGCGAGATGCGTTTTCCGGAGAGTCTGTGCTCCTTCATAAGAGGATATCACACCTTGCGCCGCTCATTTATCTCCCAGGAAATTGGTCATTGGTACCAAAAGTTGTTCCTTTTAGCTCTCTTCCTTTGCTTTTTACAAGCTCCTTCTGTTCATAGAGTTTGAATTTAGTATTATTGTTCTGGGTGGATTTTGTGAGCGGGCTCCGAGACGGTGTTCACGGTGGAAGGAGATGATTTTCACGGTTTCGTTCGGCAGTTTCAGTTTCGTCTGCATAAAGTCTTTAATTAATATTTCCACGGAAGCGGAGGAGGACGGCCACATTTTGAGCCACAGCAAACTTCTTACTATCTAGCAGCAGGACGCCGCCAGGTTCAGTTCTCCTCTGCGTTCTCTGGATTCAGACCTCACGAATGTCTGACCTGTTACCTGAAGTTAACTCAGATAGATCTTAAATACACCTGTAGGGCCACACCCACCTGCAGCTCCAGGGCCCACTAGCAGGTTCAAACGCCTCTGTACATTTTTCTTCTTTCCCGCATGTTTATATTAATCAGACTGACCAAAGAAATGATGCACTGGGAGGAAGCACAAATGTAGGCTGACCAAGTGGTCGTCCACATGGGGTCCCACTCAGCCCAACATTAGCAATGGTAGTCAGTGACCTTGTGTTTGTAGATTGTAGTAGAGGTGGGTGATATGGAAAAATATGATGTCGTCATAAATTTTTCCCAACAAACAATAAAAACACTGATCACTGGATTTAGTGCAACACAGCAGTAAAAATATGGAATAGAAATCATCGTATTCACAGTTTTAGATGTTCCACAATCACTGGTTCTTTTCTCCAAATGATCGGATGCTAGAAATAAAATATTATGTATACATGAACAACACCCACCGGTCAGGCAGAACATCATGACCACCTCCTCATTTCTACACTCACTGTCCACTTTATCAGCTCCACTTACTGTATAGCTGCACTTTGTAGTTCTACAGTTACAGACTGTAGTCCATCTGTTTCTCTGATACTCTCTTACCCTCTTCTTCAGTGGTCAGAACCCCCATGGACCCTCACAGAGCAGGTACTATTTGGGTGGTGGGTCATTCTCAGCACTTTGGTGGTGGTGTGTTAGTGTGTGTTGTGGTGGTACAAGTGGATCAGACACAGCAGTGCTGCTGGAGTTTTTAAACACTGTGTCCACTCACTGTCCACTCTATTAAGACACTCCTACCTCGTCGGTCCACCTTGTAGATGTAAAGTCAGACACGACAGCTTATCTGCTGCTGCACGGTTTGTGTGAGGACACCGCCCACAGGACACAAGATGCTGTTGGCTGTAAAAATTAACAGTAAATATACATATAATATATAATATACACACCCATATAATATATAATATAATATAGTGTAATAATAATTTCTTTAGCTGCTCACTGCTTGTGACTCTCATTCTGCTTGATAATCAATCCAAAGTTATTATATATATTTTTAATGTGGGCTGTTTTTCCTTCATTTTTAAGCTCAGGCTAATGTGTCCAGCTGTGTTACAGTAATAAAGTTAACTAGAACTTTCCATCATATTAAACTGTTGATGTGTCATTTTTCCTGAAGCTGCGTTTCTAAATGAGGGTTTTGTAGCTAAAGAGCTAAATAAGAGCTCAGATTTCATATACAGTGTTCACTGCAAGCTCAGCCAATCAGAACGTGATGACATCACAATGCGTGAATCGCCACGGCGACGATGATGTCACAATGGCCGAAGTTTATAAAAGCCAGAACTCGCGCGCTCGATTCCATTTCCAGTTTGACGCTCGAGCTGCGCGCATCGCTTCACGAGCTTCTCCTGAACCAACTATCGAGAACAATGACTGAGCGGAGGAAGAAGGGGAAGAAGAAGAAGGGTCAAGCGGTGGTCAGCCTGCTGCGCATGGTTCTCCTCCTGGGCTGCTGCAGAGGTGGGACTTCAGAACGTGAGGAGAACCGTGATAAAACCCTGCATGACCGGAACCGAACACAAACCCTGAAAATCAAGAAACCCAGGATATCGCTCTTCAGTGGAACCCTTCAGAACCCAGGAGCTGAAAAAAGTGGACGGGATAACAGCACAGGTAACCAGTCTCAGGTTTGCGAAGAGAACGGACAGGACACTAGTGGACAGCATGAGGACACAGATGTGAAATCGCAGGTGTACAAAGGGAATGGACAGGATGTTACTGGCCCAAAGGATGATACAGGTGTGCAAACTGTAGTTACTGGGCCCAGTTCCTCTCCACCTTCTCAGACGTCCACTAATGGCCACAATGGGGCGTCCATAAGCTCTGTTGAGAACAAAACAGAAAGACGCAGGAAAGTAACTTTTGCAGCTGACGTGCAACTGATTCCTGAACCGTCCAACCATGATGACCTCGAAAGTAGGGCCAGATTGTTGGACTCACTTGAACGACGTCTGCTGAACATGGCACTAATAAGAGAACAGAGGCAGGACACAGGACAGAGCCCAGCCGTCACTCCTGACCTGTGCAAACCGAGACCTGGACCGTCCCACACCGGCACCACCACGCTCCCTACCAGGACAGAATCCTCTGGCACTGGGAAGCTGACTGAAGAGGACGATGATGACGATGTGCCAACTCCATCAATTGGATATCACCTGTTCTTCAGTCTGTTTGCAATAATTTATTGTTATGTTCTCTTATTTCACCTTGATCTGCTGCTTAAAAGCCTTTTCTACTGAACCAGCACTGAAGACACACCTGTGCAGGAGAACATCTCTACAGTACAGCAGTGTTGAGCTCCGCTGGTGTTGAGCTCCGCTGGTGTTGAGCTCCGCCCTGGTGTTGAGCTCCGCCGGTGTTGATTTAATTGTTTTTAATTGAAATTAAAACAACTTTAAAACATGAAGGTAAATGTCTGCATGTGTGGTTTTCTGTAAAGTGTATATCTGTATATTCATCGTTTACTGTTCTTATACACACATATCCGATCCTACTGACGGCTCCTTAGGTGAACTTACACTGAACTGAAGGAGAACTGAAGGACTCCAGTGCTACGTCACTAATTATTCTGACCAATCACAAGCTGCCAGCTGTCTTTAAAATGACTCCACTTACACACCTGCTTTGCTGCTTTCAGATTCTGACGTTTCTTCAAATATATATGGCTAACATATATGGATACAACATGTAATACCATATAAATATTAATCCTAAGCATGCTTATCATTTAAGGACATACACATTGTATTATGGGAATTTCATGTATGTTATAAACTTCTATTAACATATAACCAGAGGATGTATATATGTGTTAATAATATATCACATTATAGGTAACATATATGGAAACACCACTCTTGATATAGTGACATATGTCATATATTACATTTCTGTATGGGCCTGAGCAAAGCCTCCTAGTAAGGGGTGGTCAGCGCGAGCCCGTTTACTCCAACTGTCTGCAGTCAGTCAGGGCTGTACAGTGGACCACCAGCCCAGTTAACGGCCGCGCTCTGTGGTTCGGAGTTTTGGCGGGTTGCCTGAAGCCTGTTGTGAAACTGTAGTGAAAATTATCGCTGCAGCGGACAGGAAGCAGGAACAGCTCCACGCTGGAAGACCTCAGATGAAGATCAGTGCACTGAGGCTGAGAATTGGTGGGAGAGCAGGTTACACTGCACTGGTCCCATAAGAGCAGTAAACACCACCACAGACACACTGAGCCAGTTCTCTATAAGCTCTGTGAATGACCAACATTCAGCTTCAGTTCCAGGAATCAAATCACCTCCTTCACCTTCCCGCCAGCTGCTGATCAGGTTGGGTTATGGATTGCTAGGTGGTCTTCATGGGAGAGGTGACTGGTATGTATGAAGTTCTTTACCAAGTGGATGAACTTAGCTGAGCAGTAGAATTTGCTGTTTGGATGGTCTGATATGATTTCTGGGGTTCTAATGATGAGCAAAGCACTGAGATGAAGGTCACTGGTTTTTTCCCCCATGCGCCAAAGAAATATAGATACATATATAAGATTTCCTTCTATGATATATATATATGCCCATATGAAGTAAAAACATATATGTACTTATTTATGCAAACTATATATGAACCCTATTGGAAATTGGTGTGCATGACTGTCCAGTCCAAAACGGGGATGTACTTAGATTCTGCAATGTGAGATTGCTGTTATTACTGACTTCTCGGTTTCCTGTTTTAATTGATTTGCTAAAAACTTGACAGTTTTATTTCCAAACTCAAATTGCTGTTGTCTGAGTTTGAGCTCAGCCTGTTCGGTCTTCTTTTGTGGTATATTTTTGAGTGCGTATTTAGTTTTCATTGGTTCTTTAATGATCTGATCATTAGGTGTCTGAGAGGCCAGAAGGTCCGATCTCTTCACCTCATCCTGCAGCTTTTGTTCTTTTAGGTCTTCCTTCTTCTTTTTCGAACAGCATAAAAATGATTTTTCCTCTCATCACTACTTTTGCTGTTTCCCAAAGTGTGCAAGCTGTGATGTCAGGATGTTGGTTAGTTTCAGTAAAGGCGCCCATTCCTGGTTAAACTAATCTGTAGCCCTGGGCTAAAATACTGCTCTTACTTTGATATTTTCAAATATTTTTCATTTCCAATTCAATGTGAATACGTGTACTCTGTGTGAATTGGTGGAAATTAGTGTGCACGCATGCGCAGATGAACAGATGATCTCATAATATGCCGCGTTTGAGTGGAACGTTCTGGAATTCCATGTGCTTGCACGACCCAGATTTATTGTCAGCGTTTAATGAAATGCTATAGGACAGAGAGAGTGTCTATCATTGTTTTCCTCCTATTAGAATGGCCCGGAGGCGGGGTCAGGTATGGGAGGGGGGAGAAACACTCAGTCGCGGGAGAGACGAAAAGGGAGAGCCGTGATGTGACGAGGCGGGCAAGGGCTGCTGCAGCTGGCCGAGCTCAGCGACAGTGAACTGCAACCCACCAAGTCTGCAGGACCATGTAAAGTCACCAGTTACAGTGCAGAATTACGTCAGTGATATATTGTGTGAATTACCACTGCTCAGAAGTGGAAGAATTAGCGTTAGCCGTTAGCTACTATGGTATGCTGCAGTGCTCGTATCCTGGACTGAGCCCGTTAGCTTTAGCCGCTAGCTTAAGCACTTTTACTGGCTCAGTAGTAGAGAGGAGTTTTGTGTGTACTGGACTGCGCAGTGGTGAAGTCTGTGTACGAGGAACATTTACGCTGCCTGATAGCACGTCGAGCTCCCGGAGTCGCTCGAGGTTCCGCGGGTTAGCCATCGCTGGGAGCACCTGCCTGCATCACGAGCGAGAGGCCTGTGGACGGCTGTGAGCGCGTTCTGGTAACGTTGGTGAGAGTTGGACACACGACATTAAAACTGGAACCGTACGCCAACTTTTCCCTTAAAAATACGGATCCACTTTATGCTGCAACAAGTTTGAACAGGCCTGCAACGTTTATTATTTTGTTCTTTTGAGTTTCCCGGCTTGTGTAAGGGGTATTTTTATTATAATGAGTGACGCGTCATCTCAGAAATTGTGTTAAGTGGTTTAAAAGGAAAGTAATTGATCATTGCATATAAAAAGGTGGTCCCAACTGTAATTGTAAATACTTTAAAACTACATGTTAAAATACAAGTTGATTTCTGTTTTGCCATTCTCCTCGGTTAAAAGAGCTGTTGTACAATTTAAAAACCCATTTATTTTTATAATACATTTTCTACCTTTTTCATACTCCCTGTCTGGCTCCATTCACTGGGTATATTGTTGCTGCTTATTACGGCAAGTTAGAGTTGGGTGGTTAAGTTTCCTTGGCCATACAGTGAACTTAACAAGTCAGAACCATACCCACGAACTCGGGGTAAGTAATTATCAACCCCCTCTGTAGCAAAAGAGGGCTACATAATCTAGAAATTCTTTATCATTGAGTGAAGTAGTGTTAAAGCACCATCTGGGTGGAGGGAGGGTCTGATAGTCTGCTAGAAAGGTGAGACTAATCGGGGCCTGGTCAGATAGAATAATACTGTTAATATCTGAATGAATTATTCTATGTGTGATGGAATTGTTAGACAGTAAGTCGTCTAATGAGTCCGTTTATCCTCCTTTTCCATGATCCTTCTTCATTCAGAGAAGCCACGGTGTGATCTGGGGCTGCCAAGCTGCCACTGATGTACAGTTTGTCTACAACTAGCGAGACGCGTTTTCTGGAGAGTCTGTGCTCCTTCATAAGAGGATATCACACCTTGTGCCGCTCATTTATCTCCCAGGAAATTGGTCATTGGTACCAAAAGTTGTTGCTTTTAGTTCTCTTCCTTTGCTTTTTACAAGCTCCTTCTGTTCATAGAGTTTGAATTTAGTATTATTGTTCTGGGTGGATTTTGTGAGCGGGCTCCGAGACGGTGTTCACGGTGGAAGGAGATGATTTTCACGGTTTCGTTCGGCAGTTTCAGTTTCATCTGCATAAAGTCTTTAATTAATATTTCTGGGTTCTCCATTTCGTTTTCAGGTATTCCGGAAAAGATGAGATCGTCTGGCATGTTTCTTGTCTGAATGTCGAGGACAGTTTCTTTCATGTCTTTGTTTTCTTTTCTGATGAGCGCGACTTGCGAGGTGAGGAACGCCACAGAGTTTTGGAGTTCTCTGTTGTTTTGCTGGAGGTCGTTTATCTGTTCCTGAGAGAATTCTAGACTGGTTGGTAGGTCTTCCACGTCCTGGTGCAGAATTCCTAGTATATCTAATTCCTTGTTGATAGATGCCAGTACACTGGCCTGGATTTGGATTGCGTTTAAATCCTCCGTGTCAGTGGAGGAGTCGGTTTTCTTCTACTTTGATGGGTTTTGCACCTCTTCCTTCGGATCCATTCCTACTTCCATCTCGTGGTAAAAGCATTGGTCGATAAAGGTTTGGAGACCTTCCACTGTAGCCGTGTGTACAAGACGACCCAGAACCAAAGTTAAATATCCACGGAAGCGGAGGAGGATGGCCACAATTTGGGCCGCAGCAAACTTCTTACTATCTAGCAGCAGGACGCCGCCAGGTTCAGTTCTCCTCTACGTTCTCTGGATTCAGACCTCATGAATGTCTGACCTGTTTCCACCAATTACCTGAAGTTAACTCAGATAGATCTTAAATACACCTGTAGAGCCACACCCACCTGCAGCTCCAGGGCCCACTAGCAGGTTCAAACGCCTCTGTACATTTTTCTTCTTTCCCGCATGGTTATATTAATCAGACTGACCAAAGAAATGATGCACTGGAAGGAAACACAAATGTAGGCTGACCAAGGGGTCATCCACATGGGGTCCCACTCAGCCCAACATTAGCAATGGAAGTCCCTTGTGTTTGTAGATTGTAGTAGAGGTGGGTGATATGGAAAAATATGATGTCATAAAATTTTCCCAACAAACAATAAAAACACTGATCACTGGATTTAGTGCAACACAGCAGTAAAAATATGGAAGAGAAATCATCGTATTCACAGTTTTAGATGTTCCACAATCACTGGTTCTTTTCTCCAACTGATGAGATCCTTTAAAGAATAAAATATTATATATACATGAACACACACCCACCGGTCAGGCAGAACATCATGACCACCCCCTCTTTTCTACACCCACTGTCCATTTTATCAGCTCCACTTACTGTATAGCTGCACTTTGTAGTTCTACAGTTACAGACTGTAGTCCATCTGTTTCTCTGATACTCTGTTACCCTGTTCTTCAGTGGTCAGGACCCCCATGGACCCTCACAGAGCAGGTACTATTTGGGTGGTGGGTCATTCTCAGCACTTTGGTGGTGGTGTGTTAGTGTGTGTTGTGGTGGTACAAGTGGATCAGACACAGCAGTGCTGCTGGAGTTTTTAAACACTGTGTCCACTCACTGTCCACTCTATTAGACACTCCTACCTTGTCGGTCCACCTTGTAGATGTAAAGTCAGAGACGACAGCTCATCTGCTGCTGCACAGTTTGTGTTGGTCATCCTCTAGTCCTTCATCAGTGGTCACAGGACGCCGCCCAGAGGACACTGCCCACAGGACACAAGATGCTGTTGGCTGTAAAAATTAACAGTAAATATGCATATAATATACACACAAATATAATATATAATATAATAATAATTTCTTTAGCTGCTCACTGCTTGTGACTCACATTCTGCTCGACAATCAATCCAAAGTTATTATATATATTTTTAATGTGGGCTGTTATTCCTGCATTTTTAAGCTGAGCCTAATGTGTCCAGCTGTGTTACAGTAATAAAGTTAACTAGAACTTTCCCTCATATGAAACTGTTGATGTGTCATTTTTCCTGAAGCTGCGTTTCTAAATGAGGGTTTTGTAGCTAAAGAGCTAAATTAGAGCTCAGATTTCATATACAGTGTTCACTGCATGCTCAGCCAATCAGAACGCGATGACATCACAATGCGTGAATCGCCACGGCGACGATGATGTCACAATGGCCGAAGTTTATAAAAGCCAGAACTCGCGCGCTCGATTCCATTTCCAGTTTGATGCTCGAGCTGCGCGCATCGCTTCACGAGCTTCTCCTGAACCAACTATAGAGAACAATGACTGAGCGGAGGAAGAAGGGGAAGAAGAAGAAGGGTCAAGCGGTGGTCAGCCTGCTGCGCATGGTTCTCCTCCTGGGCTGCTGCAGAGGTGGGACTTCAGAACATGAGGAGAACCGTGATAAAACCCTGCATGACCGGAACCGAACACAAACCATGAAAATCATCAAACCCAAGAGATCGCTCTTCTTTGGAACCCTTCAGAACCCAGGAGCTGAAAAAAGTGGACGGGTGGACAGCACAGGTAACCAATCTCAGGTTTGCGAAGAGAACGGACAGGACACTAGTGGACAGCATGAGGACACAGATGTGAAATCGCAGGTGTACAAAGGGAATGGACAGGATGTTACTGGCCCAAAGGAGGATACAGGTGTGCAAACTGTAGTTACTGGGCCCAGTTCCTCTCCACCTTCTCAGACGTCCACTAATGGCCACAACGGGGCGTCCATAAGCTCTGTTGAGAACAGAACAGAAAGACGCAGGAAAGTAACTTTTGCAGCTGACATGCATCTGATTCCTGAACCGTCCAACCATGATGACCTCGAAAGCAGGGCCAGATTGTTTGCCTCACTTGAACAACGTGTGCATGACCTGAACATGGCACTAATAAGAGCACTGAGGCAGGACACAGGACAGAGCCCAGCTGTCACTCCTGACCTGTGCAAACCGAGACCTGGACCGTCCCACACCGGCACCACCACGCTCCCTACCAGGACAGAATCCTCTGGCACTGGGAAGCTGACTGAAGAGGACGACGATGATGATGATGAGCCAACTCAATCAATTGGATATCGCCTGTTCTTCAGTCTGTTTGCAATAATGTGTTTTTATGTTCTCTTATTTCACCTTCATCTGCTGTTTAAAAGCCTTTTCTACTGAACCAGCACTGAAGACACACCTGTGCAGGAGAACATCTCTACAGTACAGCAGTGTTGAGCTCCGCTGGTGTTCAGCTCCACTGATGTTCAGCTCCACTGATGTTGAGCTCCGCTGGTGTTGAGCTCCGCTGGTGTTGAGCTCCGCCGATTGTTGATTTAATTGTTTTTAAGTGAAATTAAAACAACTTTAAAACATGAAGGTAAATGTCTGCATGTGTGGTTTTCTGTAAAGTGTATATCTGTATATTCATCGTTTACTGTTCTTATACACACATATCCGATCCTACTGACGGCTCCTTAAGTGAACTTACACTGAACTGAAGGAGAACTGAAGGACTGCAGTGCTACATCACTAATTATTCTGACCAATCACAAGCTGCCAGCTGTCTTTAAAATGACTCCACTTACACACCTGCTTTGCTGCTTTCAGATTCTGACGTTTCTTCAAATATATATGGCTAACATATATGGATGCAACATATAATACCATATAAATATTAATCCTAAGCATGCTTGTCATTTAAGGACATACACATTGTATTATGGGAATTTCATGTATGTTATAAACTTCTATTAACATATAACCAGAGAATGTATATATGTGTTAATAATATATCACATTATAGGTAACATATATGGAAACACCACTCTTGATATAGTGACATATGTCATATATTACATTTCTGTATGGACCTGAGCAAAGCCTCCTAGTAAGGGGTGGTCAACGTGAGCCCGTTTACTCCAACTGTCTGCGGTCAGTCAGGACTGTACAGTGAATGCTGGGCAATATGACAACATGTACTGGGACAGTGATAAATTATGTGGCAGGGCAGAACAACATGAACATAGTGAGTATTTAGTCAGTGCTTGTAGAACACTGACCAACACTGACCCACCCTGACCACGTTTCATTATGAAGAGAGGAAAATTAGTCATTGTTTACCTGGATTTAGTGCAACACAGCAAGAGAAATATTCCATAAAATCATCGTATTCACAGTTTTTGATGTTCCACAATTACTGGCTCTGTTCTTCAACTGATCAGACGTAACATGATGACCACCTCCTCGTTTCTACACCCACTGTCCACTTTATCAGCTCCACTTACTATGTAGCTGCACTTTGTAGTTCTACAGTTACAGAGTGTAGTAGACAGTTTCTCTGATACTCTGTTGCCCTGTTTTTCAGTGGTCAGGACCCCCATGGACCCTCACGGAGCAGGTACTATTTGGGTGGTGTTGTGTTAATATGTGTTGTGCTGGTCTGAGTGGATCAGACTGAGCAGTGCTGCTGGAGATTTTAAATACCTCAGTGTCTCTGCTGGACTGAGAATAGTCCACCAACTAAAAATATCCAGCCAACAGCGTCCTGTGACCAGCGTCCTGTGACCACTGATGAAGGACTAGAGGATGACCAACACAAACCGTGCAGCAGCAGATGAGCTGTCGTCTCTGACTTTACATCTACAAGGTGGACCGACAAGGTAGGAGTGTCTAATATTGTGGACAGTGAGTGGACACAGTGTTTAAAACCTCCATCAGCACTGCTGTGTCTGATCCACTTGTACCACCACAGCACACACTAACACACCACCACCAAAGTGCTGAGAATGACCCACCACCCAAATAGTACCTGCTCTGTGAGGGTCCATGGGGGTTCTGACCACTGAAGAACAGGGTAACAGAGTATCAGAGAAACAGATGGACTACAGTCTGTAACTGTACAACTACAAAGTGCAGCTATACAGTAAGTGGAGCTGGTAAAGTGGACAGTGGGTGTAGAAACGAGGAGGTGGTCATGATGTTCTGCCTGACCGGTGGGTGTGTGTTCATGTAGTTGATAGATGCCAGTACACTGGCCTGGATTTGGATGGCGTTTAAATCCTCCAAGTCAGTGGAGGAGTCGGTTTTCTTCTACTTTGATGGGTTTTGCACCCCTTCCTTTGGTTCCATTCCTACTTCCATCTCGTGGTAAAAGCATCGGTCGATAAAGGTTTGGAGACCTTCCACTGTAGCCGTGTGTACAAGACGACCCAGAACCAAAGTTAAATATCCACGGAATCGGAGGAGGACGGCCACATTTTGAGCCACAGCAAACTTCTTACTATCTAGCAGCAGGACGCCGCCAGGTTCAGTTCTCCTCTGCGTTCTCTGGATTCAGACCTCACGAATGTCTGACCTGTTTCCACCAATTACCTGAAGTTAACTCAGATCTTAAATACACCTGTAGGGCCACACCCACCTGCAGCTCCAGGGCCCACTAGCAGGTTCAAACGCCTCTGTACATTTTTCTTCTTTCCCGCATGTTTATATTAATCAGACTGACCAAAGAAATGATGCACTGGGAGGAAGCACAAATGTAGGCTGACCAAGGGGTCGTCCACATGGGGTCCCACTCAGCCCAACATTAGCAATGGTAGTCAGTGACCTTGTGTTTGTAGATTGTAGTAGAGGTGGGTGATATGGAAAAATATGATGTCGTCATAAAATTTTCCCAACAAACAATAAAAACACTGATCACTGGATTTAGTGCAACACAGCAGTAAAAATATGGAATAGAAATCATCGTATTCACAGTTTTAGATGTTCCACAATCACTGGTTCTTTTCTCCAAATGATCGGATGCTAGAAATAAAATATTATGTATACATGAACACACACCCACCGGTCAGGCAGAACATCATGACCACCCCCTCGTTTCTACACTCACTGTCCACTTTATCAGCTCCACTTACTGTATAGCTGCACTTTGTAGTTCTACAGTTACAGACTGTAGTCCATCTGTTTCTCTGATACTCTCTTACCCTCTTCTTCAGTGGTCAGAACCCCCATGGACCCTCACAGAGCAGGTACTATTTGGGTGGTGGGTCATTCTCAGCACTTTGGTGGTGGTGTGTTAGTGTGTGTTGTGGTGGTACAAGTGGATCAGACACAGCAGTGCT
Organism: Pygocentrus nattereri; assembly: GCF_015220715.1. Classification (NCBI taxonomy): domain Eukaryota; kingdom Metazoa; phylum Chordata; class Actinopteri; order Characiformes; family Serrasalmidae; genus Pygocentrus; species Pygocentrus nattereri. The sequence goes on along the minus strand of NC_051222.1, from coordinate 8,612,604 downwards.
GCTGGAGTTTTTAAACACTGTGTCCACTCACTGTCCACTCTATTAAGACACTCCTACCTCGTCGGTCCACCTTGTAGATGTAAAGTCAGACACGACAGCTTATCTGCTGCTGCACGGTTTGTGTGAGGACACCGCCCACAGGACACAAGATGCTGTTGGCTGTAAAAATTAACAGTAAATATACATATAATATATAATATACACACCCATATAATATATAATATAATATAATGTAATAATAATTTCTTTAGCTGCTCACTGCTTGTGACTCTCATTCTGCTCGACAATCAATCCAAAGTTATTATATATTTTTAATGTGGGCTGTTTTTCCTGCATTTTTAAGCTCAGGCTAATGTGTCCAGCTGTGTTACAGTAATAAAGTTAACTAGAACTTTCCATCATATTAAACTGTTGATGTGTCATTTTTCCTGAAGCTGCGTTTCTAAATGAGGGTTTTGTAGCTAAAGAGCTAAATAAGAGCTCAGATTTCATATACAGTGTTCACTGCATGCTCAGCCAATCAGAACGCGATGACATCACAATGCGTGAATCGCCACTGCGACGATGATGTCACAATGGCCGAAGTTTATAAAAGCCAGAACTCGCGCGCTCGATTCCATTTCCAGTTTGACGCTCGAGCTGCGCGCATCGCTTCACGAGCTTCTCCTGAACCAACTATCGAGAACAATGACTGAGCGGAGGAAGAAGGGGAAGAAGAAGAAGGGTCAAGCGGTGCTCAGCCTGCTGCGCATGGTTCTCCTCCTGGGCTGCTGCAGAGGTGGGACTTCAGAACGTGAGGAGAACCGTGATAAAACCCTGCATGACCGGAACCGAACACAAACCCTGAAAATCAAGAAACCCAGGATATCGCTCTTCAGTGGAACCCTTCAGAACCCAGGAGCTGAAAAAAGTGGACGGGATAACAGCACAGGTAACCAATCTCAGGTTTGCGAAGAGAACGGACATGACACTAGTGGACAGCATGAGGACACAGATGTGAAATCGCAGGTGTACAAAGGGAATGGACAGGATGTTACTGGCCCAAAGGAGGATACAGGTGTGCAAACTGTAGTTACTGGGCCCAGTTCCTCTCCACCTTCTCAGACGTCCACTAATGGCCACAACGGGGCGTCCATAAGCTCTGTTGAGAACAGAACAGAAAGACGCAGGAAAGTAACTTTTGCAGCTGACATGCATCTGATTCCTGAACCGTCCAACCATGATGACCTCGAAAGCAGGGCCAGATTGTTTGCCTCACTTGAACAACGTGTGCATGACCTGAACATGGCACTAATAAGAGCACTGAGGCAGGACACAGGACAGAGCCCAGCTGTCACTCCTGACCTGTGCAAACCGAGACCTGGACCGTCCCACACCGGCACCACCACGCTCCCTACCAGGACAGAATCCTCTGGCACTGGGAAGCTGACTGAAGAGGACGACGATGATGATGATGAGCCAACTCAATCAATTGGATATCGCCTGTTCTTCAGTCTGTTTGCAATAATGTGTTTTTATGTTCTCTTATTTCACCTTCATCTGCTGTTTAAAAGCCTTTTCTACTGAACCAGCACTGAAGACACACCTGTGCAGGAGAACATCTCTACAGTACAGCAGTGTTGAGCTCCGCTGGTGTTCAGCTCCACTGATGTTCAGCTCCACTGATGTTGAGCTCCGCTGGTGTTGAGCTCCGCTGGTGTTGAGCTCCGCCGATTGTTGATTTAATTGTTTTTAAGTGAAATTAAAACAACTTTAAAACATGAAGGTAAATGTCTGCATGTGTGGTTTTCTGTAAAGTGTATATCTGTATATTCATCGTTTACTGTTCTTATACACACATATCCGATCCTACTGACGGCTCCTTAAGTGAACTTACACTGAACTGAAGGAGAACTGAAGGACTGCAGTGCTACATCACTAATTATTCTGACCAATCACAAGCTGCCAGCTGTCTTTAAAATGACTCCACTTACACACCTGCTTTGCTGCTTTCAGATTCTGACGTTTCTTCAAATATATATGGCTAACATATATGGATGCAACATATAATACCATATAAATATTAATCCTAAGCATGCTTGTCATTTAAGGACATACACATTGTATTATGGGAATTTCATGTATGTTATAAACTTCTATTAACATATAACCAGAGAATGTATATATGTGTTAATAATATATCACATTATAGGTAACATATATGGAAACACCACTCTTGATATAGTGACATATGTCATATATTACATTTCTGTATGGACCTGAGCAAAGCCTCCTAGTAAGGGGTGGTCAACGTGAGCCCGTTTACTCCAACTGTCTGCGGTCAGTCAGGACTGTACAGTGAATGCTGGGCAATATGACAACATGTACTGGGACAGTGATAAATTATGTGGCAGGGCAGAACAACATGAACATAGTGAGTATTTAGTCAGTGCTTGTAGAACACTGACCAACACTGACCCACCCTGACCACGTTTCATTATGAAGAGAGGAAAATTAGTCATTGTTTACCTGGATTTAGTGCAACACAGCAAGAGAAATATTCCATAAAATCATCGTATTCACAGTTTTTGATGTTCCACAATTACTGGCTCTGTTCTTCAACTGATCAGACGTAACATGATGACCACCTCCTCGTTTCTACACCCACTGTCCACTTTATCAGCTCCACTTACTATGTAGCTGCACTTTGTAGTTCTACAGTTACAGAGTGTAGTAGACAGTTTCTCTGATACTCTGTTGCCCTGTTTTTCAGTGGTCAGGACCCCCATGGACCCTCACGGAGCAGGTACTATTTGGGTGGTGTTGTGTTAATATGTGTTGTGCTGGTCTGAGTGGATCAGACTGAGCAGTGCTGCTGGAGATTTTAAATACCTCAGTGTCTCTGCTGGACTGAGAATAGTCCACCAACTAAAAATATCCAGCCAACAGCGTCCTGTGACCAGCGTCCTGTGACCACTGATGAAGGACTAGAGGATGACCAACACAAACCGTGCAGCAGCAGATGAGCTGTCGTCTCTGACTTTACATCTACAAGGTGGACCGACAAGGTAGGAGTGTCTAATATTGTGGACAGTGAGTGGACACAGTGTTTAAAACCTCCATCAGCACTGCTGTGTCTGATCCACTTGTACCACCACAGCACACACTAACACACCACCACCAAAGTGCTGAGAATGACCCACCACCCAAATAGTACCTGCTCTGTGAGGGTCCATGGGGGTTCTGACCACTGAAGAACAGGGTAACAGAGTATCAGAGAAACAGATGGACTACAGTCTGTAACTGTACAACTACAAAGTGCAGCTATACAGTAAGTGGAGCTGGTAAAGTGGACAGTGGGTGTAGAAACGAGGAGGTGGTCATGATGTTCTGCCTGACCGGTGGGTGTGTGTTCATGTAGTTGATAGATGCCAGTACACTGGCCTGGATTTGGATGGCGTTTAAATCCTCCAAGTCAGTGGAGGAGTCGGTTTTCTTCTACTTTGATGGGTTTTGCACCCCTTCCTTTGGTTCCATTCCTACTTCCATCTCGTGGTAAAAGCATCGGTCGATAAAGGTTTGGAGACCTTCCACTGTAGCCGTGTGTACAAGACGACCCAGAACCAAAGTTAAATATCCACGGAATCGGAGGAGGACGGCCACATTTTGAGCCACAGCAAACTTCTTACTATCTAGCAGCAGGACGCCGCCAGGTTCAGTTCTCCTCTGCGTTCTCTGGATTCAGACCTCACGAATGTCTGACCTGTTTCCACCAATTACCTGAAGTTAACACAGATAGATCTTAAATACACCTGTAGGGCCACACCCACCTGCAGCTCCAGGGCCCACTAGCAGGTTCAAACGCCTCTGTACATTTTTCTTCTTTCCCGCATGTTTATATTAATCAGACTGACCAAAGAAATGATGCACTGGGAGGAAGCACAAATGTAGGCTGACCAAGGGGTCGTCCACATGGGGTCCCACTCAGCCCAACATTAGCAATGGTAGTCAGTGACCTTGTGTTTGTAGATTGTAGTAGAGGTGGGTGATATGGAAAAATATGATGTCGTCATAAAATTTTCCCAACAAACAATAAAAACACTGATCACTGGATTTAGTGCAACACAGCAGTAAAAATATGGAATAGAAATCATCGTATTCACAGTTTTAGATGTTCCACAATCACTGGTTCTTTTCTCCAAATGATCGGATGCTAGAAATAAAATATTATGTATACATGAACACACACCCACCGGTCAGGCAGAACATCATGACCACCCCCTCGTTTCTACACTCACTGTCCACTTTATCAGCTCCACTTACTGTATAGCTGCACTTTGTAGTTCTACAGTTACAGACTGTAGTCCATCTGTTTCTCTGATACTCTCTTACCCTCTTCTTCAGTGGTCAGAACCCCCATGGACCCTCACAGAGCAGGTACTATTTGGGTGGTGGGTCATTCTCAGCACTTTGGTGGTGGTGTGTTAGTGTGTGTTGTGGTGGTACAAGTGGATCAGACACAGCAGTGCTGCTGGAGTTTTTAAACACTGTGTCCACTCACTGTCCACTCTATTAAGACACTCCTACCTCGTCGGTCCACCTTGTAGATGTAAAGTCAGACACGACAGCTTATCTGCTGCTGCACGGTTTGTGTGAGGACACCGCCCACAGGACACAAGATGCTGTTGGCTGTAAAAATTAACAGTAAATATACATATAATATATAATATACACACCCATATAATATATAATATAATATAATGTAATAATAATTTCTTTAGCTGCTCACTGCTTGTGACTCTCATTCTGCTCGACAATCAATCCAAAGTTATTATATATTTTTAATGTGGGCTGTTTTTCCTGCATTTTTAAGCTCAGGCTAATGTGTCCAGCTGTGTTACAGTAATAAAGTTAACTAGAACTTTCCATCATATTAAACTGTTGATGTGTCATTTTTCCTGAAGCTGCGTTTCTAAATGAGGGTTTTGTAGCTAAAGAGCTAAATAAGAGCTCAGATTTCATATACAGTGTTCACTGCATGCTCAGCCAATCAGAACGCGATGACATCACAATGCGTGAATCGCCACTGCGACGATGATGTCACAATGGCCGAAGTTTATAAAAGCCAGAACTCGCGCGCTCGATTCCATTTCCAGTTTGACGCTCGAGCTGCGCGCATCGCTTCACGAGCTTCTCCTGAACCAACTATCGAGAACAATGACTGAGCGGAGGAAGAAGGGGAAGAAGAAGAAGGGTCAAGCGGTGCTCAGCCTGCTGCGCATGGTTCTCCTCCTGGGCTGCTGCAGAGGTGGGACTTCAGAACGTGAGGAGAACCGTGATAAAACCCTGCATGACCGGAACCGAACACAAACCCTGAAAATCAAGAAACCCAGGATATCGCTCTTCAGTGGAACCCTTCAGAACCCAGGAGCTGAAAAAAGTGGACGGGATAACAGCACAGGTAACCAATCTCAGGTTTGCGAAGAGAACGGACATGACACTAGTGGACAGCATGAGGACACAGATGTGAAATCACCCAGTTCCTCTCCACCTTCTCAGACGTCCACTAATGGCCACAACGGGGCGTCCATAAGCTCTGTTGAGAACAAAACAGAAAGACGCAGGAAAGTAACTTTTGCAGCTGACGTGCAACTGATTCCTGAACCGTCCAACCATGATGACCTCGAAAGTAGGGCCAGATTGTTGGACTCACTTGAACGACGTCTGCTGAACATGGCACTAATAAGAGAACAGAGGCAGGACACAGGACAGAGCCCAGTCGTCACTCCTGACCTGTGCAAACCGAGACCTGGACCGTCCCACACCGGCACCACCACGCTCCCTACCAGGACAGAATCCTCTGGCACTGGGAAGCTGACTGAAGAGGACGATGATGATGATGTGCCAACTCCATCAATTGGATATCACCTGTTCTTCAGTCTGTTTGCAATAATTTATTGTTATGTTCTCTTATTTCACCTTCATCTGCTGCTTAAAAGCCTTTTCTACTGAACCAGCACTGAAGACACACCTGTGCAGGAGAACATCTCTACAGTACAGCAGTGTTGAGCTCTGCTGGTGTTCAGCTCCGCTGGTGTTGAGCTCCGCACTGGTGTTGAGCTCCGCCCTGGTGTTGAGCTCCGCCGGTGTTGATTTAATTGTTTTTAATTGAAATTAAAACAACTTTAAAACATGAAGGTAAATGTCTGCATGGTTTTCTGTAAAGTGTATATCTGTATATTCATCGTTTACTGTTCTTATACACACATATCCGATCCTACTGACGGCTCCTTAGGTGAACTTACACTGAACTGAAGGAGAACTGAAGGACTCCAGTGCTACGTCACTAATTATTCTGACCAATCACAAGCTGCCAGCTGTCTTTAAAATGACTCCACTTACACACCTGCTTTGCTGCTTTCAGATTCTGACGTTTCTTCAAATATATATGGCTAACATATATGGATACAACATGTAATACCATATAAATATTAATCCTAAGCATGCTTATCATTTAAGGACATACACATTGTATTATGGGAATTTCATGTATGTTATAAACTTCTATTAACATATAACCAGAGGATGTATATATGTGTTAATAATATATCACATTATAGGTAACATATATGGAAACACCACTCTTGATATAGTGACATATGTCATATATTACATTTCTGTATGGGCCTGAGCAAAGCCTCCTAGTAATGGGTGGTCAGCGCGAGCCCGTTTACTCCAACTGTCTGCAGTCAGTCAGGGCTGTACAGTGGACCACCAGCCCAGTTAACGGCCGCGCTCTGTGGTTCGGAGTTTTGGCGGGCTGCCTGAAGCCTGTTGTGAAACTGTAGTGAAAATTATCGCTGCAGCGGACAGGAAGCAGGAACAGCTCCACGCTGGAAGACCTCAGATGAAGATCAGTGCACTGAGGCTGAGAATTGGTGGGAGAGCAGGTTACACTGCACTGGTCCCATAAGAGCAGTAAACACCACCACAGACACACTGAGCCAGTTCTCTATAAGCTCTGTGAATGACCAACATTCAGCTTCAGTTCCAGGAATCAAATCACCTCCTTCACCTTCCCGCCAGCTGCTGATCAGGTTGGGTTATGGATTGCTAGGTGGTCTTCATGGGAGAGGTGACTGGTATGTATGAAGTTCTTTACCAAGTGGATGAACTTAGCTGAGCAGTAGAATTTGCTTTTTGGATGGTCTGATATGATTTCTGGGGTTCTAATGATGAGCAAAGCACTGAGATGAAGGTCACTGTTTTTTTTCCCCCATGCGCCAAAGAAATATAGATACATATATAAGATTTTCTTCTATGATATATATATATATGCCCATATGAAGTAAAAACATATATGTACTTATTTATGCAAACTATATATGAACCCTATTGGAAATTGGTGTGCATGACTGTCCAGTCCAAAACGGGGATGTACTTAGATTCTGCAATCTGAGATTGCTGTTATTACTGACTTCTCGGTTTCCTGTTTTAATTGATTTGCTAAAAACTTGACAGTTTTATTTCCAAACTCAAATTGCTGTTGTCTGAGTTTGAGCTCAGCCTGTTCGGTCTTCTTTTGTGGTATATTTTTGAGTGCGTATTTAGTTTTCATTGGTTCTTTAATGATCTGATCATTAGGTGTCTGAGAGGCCAGAAGGTCCGATCTCTTCACCTCATCCTGCAGCTTTTGTTCTTTTAGGTCTTCCTTCTTCTTTTTCGAACAGCATAAAAATGATTTTTCCTCTCATCACAACTTTTGCTGTTTCCCAAAGTGTGCAAGCTGTGATGTCAGGATGTTGGTTAGTTTCAGTAAAGGCGCCCATTCCTGGTTAAACTAATCTGTAGCCCTGGGCTAAAATACTGCTCTTACTTTGATATTTTCAAATATTTTTCATTTCCAATTCAATGTGAATACGTGTACTCTGTGTGAATTGGTGGAAATTAGTGTGCACGCATGCGCAGATGAACAGATGATCTCATAATATGCCGCGTTTGAGTGGAACGTTCTGGAATTCCATGTGCTTGCACGACCCAGATTTATTGTCAGCGTTTAATGAAATGCTATAGGACAGAGAGAGTGTCTATCATTGTTTTCCTCCTATTAGAATGGCCCGGAGGCGGGGTCAGGTATGGGAGGGGGGAGAAACACTCAGTCGCGGGAGAGACGAAAAGGGAGAGCCGTGATGTGACGAGGCGGGCAAGGGCTGCTGCAGCTGGCCGAGCTCAGCGACAGTGAACTGCAACCCACCAAGTCTGCAGGACCATGTAAAGTCACCAGTTACAGTGCAGAATTACGTCAGTGATATATTGTGTGAATTACCACTGCTCAGAAGTGGAAGAATTAGCGTTAGCCGTTAGCTACTATGGTATGCTGCAGTGCTCGTATCCTGGACTGAGCCCGTTAGCTTTAGCCGCTAGCTTAAGCACTTTTACTGGCTCAGTAGTAGAGAGGAGTTTTGTGTGTACTGGACTGCGCAGTGGTGAAGTCTGTGTACGAGGAACATTTACGCTGCCTGATAGCACGTCGAGCTCCCGGAGTCGCTCGAGGTTCCGCGGGTTAGCCATCGCTGGGAGCACCTGCCTGCATCACGAGCGAGAGGCCTGTGGACGGCTGTGAGCGCGTTCTGGTAACGTTGGTGAGAGTTGGACACACGACATTAAAACTGGAACCGTACGCCAACTTTTCCCTTAAAAATACGGATCCACTTTATGCTGCAACAAGTTTGAACAGGCCTGCAACGTTTATTATTTTGTTCTTTTGAGTTTCCCGGCTTGTGTAAGGGGTATTTTTATTATAATGAGTGACGCGTCATCTCAGAAATTGTGTTAAGTGGTTTAAAAGGAAAGTAATTGATCATTGCATATAAAAAGGTGGTCCCAACTGTAATTGTAAATACTTTAAAACTACATGTTAAAATACAAGTTGATTTCTGTTTTGCCATTCTCCTCGGTTAAAAGAGCTGTTGTACAATTTAAAAACCCATTTATTTTTATAATACATTTTCTACCTTTTTCATACTCCCTGTCTGGCTCCATTCACTGGGTATATTGTTGCTGCTTATTACGGCAAGTTAGAGTTGGGTGGTTAAGTTTCCTTGGCCATACAGTGAACTTAACAAGTCAGAACCATACCCACGAACTCGGGGTAAGTAATTATCAACCCCCTCTGTAGCAAAAGAGGGCTACATAATCTAGAAATTCTTTATCATTGAGTGAAGTAGTGTTAAAGCACCATCTGGGTGGAGGGAGGGTCTGATAGTCTGCTAGAAAGGTGAGACTAATCGGGGCCTGGTCAGATAGAATAATACTGTTAATATCTGAATGAATTATTCTATGTGTGATGGAATTGTTAGACAGTAAGTCGTCTAATGAGTCCGTTTATCCTCCTTTTCCATGATCCTTCTTCATTCAGAGAAGCCACGGTGTGATCTGGGGCTGCCAAGCTGCCACTGATGTACAGTTTGTCTACAACTAGCGAGACGCGTTTTCTGGAGAGTCTGTGCTCCTTCATAAGAGGATATCACACCTTGTGCCGCTCATTTATCTCCCAGGAAATTGGTCATTGGTACCAAAAGTTGTTGCTTTTAGTTCTCTTCCTTTGCTTTTTACAAGCTCCTTCTGTTCATAGAGTTTGAATTTAGTATTATTGTTCTGGGTGGATTTTGTGAGCGGGCTCCGAGACGGTGTTCACGGTGGAAGGAGATGATTTTCACGGTTTCGTTCGGCAGTTTCAGTTTCATCTGCATAAAGTCTTTAATTAATATTTCTGGGTTCTCCATTTCGTTTTCAGGTATTCCGGAAAAGATGAGATCGTCTGGCATGTTTCTTGTCTGAATGTCGAGGACAGTTTCTTTCATGTCTTTGTTTTCTTTTCTGATGAGCGCGACTTGCGAGGTGAGGAACGCCACAGAGTTTTGGAGTTCTCTGTTGTTTTGCTGGAGGTCGTTTATCTGTTCCTGAGAGAATTCTAGACTGGTTGGTAGGTCTTCCACGTCCTGGTGCAGAATTCCTAGTATATCTAATTCCTTGTTGATAGATGCCAGTACACTGGCCTGGATTTGGATTGCGTTTAAATCCTCCATGTCAGTGGAGGAGTCGGTTTTCTTCTACTTTGATGGGTTTTGCACCTCTTCCTTCGGATCCATTCCTACTTCCATCTCGTGGTAAAAGCATTGGTCGATAAAGGTTTGGAGACCTTCCACTGTAGCCGTGTGTACAAGACGACCCAGAACCAAAGTTAAATATCCACGGAAGCGGAGGAGGATGGCCACAATTTGGGCCGCAGCAAACTTCTTACTATCTAGCAGCAGGACGCCGCCAGGTTCAGTTCTCCTCTACGTTCTCTGGATTCAGACCTCATGAATGTCTGACCTGTTTCCACCAATTACCTGAAGTTAACTCAGATAGATCTTAAATACACCTGTAGAGCCACACCCACCTGCAGCTCCAGGGCCCACTAGCAGGTTCAAACGCCTCTGTACATTTTTCTTCTTTCCCGCATGGTTATATTAATCAGACTGACCAAAGAAATGATGCACTGGAAGGAAACACAAATGTAGGCTGACCAAGGGGTCATCCACATGGGGTCCCACTCAGCCCAACATTAGCAATGGAAGTCCCTTGTGTTTGTAGATTGTAGTAGAGGTGGGTGATATGGAAAAATATGATGTCATAAAATTTTCCCAACAAACAATAAAAACACTGATCACTGGATTTAGTGCAACACAGCAGTAAAAATATGGAAGAGAAATCATCGTATTCACAGTTTTAGATGTTCCACAATCACTGGTTCTTTTCTCCAACTGATGAGATCCTTTAAAGAATAAAATATTATATATACATGAACACACACCCACCGGTCAGGCAGAACATCATGACCACCCCCTCTTTTCTACACCCACTGTCCATTTTATCAGCTCCACTTACTGTATAGCTGCACTTTGTAGTTCTACAGTTACAGACTGTAGTCCATCTGTTTCTCTGATACTCTGTTACCCTGTTCTTCAGTGGTCAGGACCCCCATGGACCCTCACAGAGCAGGTACTATTTGGGTGGTGGGTCATTCTCAGCACTTTGGTGGTGGTGTGTTAGTGTGTGTTGTGGTGGTACAAGTGGATCAGACACAGCAGTGCTGCTGGAGTTTTTAAACACTGTGTCCACTCACTGTCCACTCTATTAGACACTCCTACCTTGTCGGTCCACCTTGTAGATGTAAAGTCAGAGACGACAGCTCATCTGCTGCTGCACAGTTTGTGTTGGTCATCCTCTAGTCCTTCATCAGTGGTCACAGGACGCCGCCCAGAGGACACTGCCCACAGGACACAAGATGCTGTTGGCTGTAAAAATTAACAGTAAATATGCATATAATATACACACAAATATAATATATAATATAATAATAATTTCTTTAGCTGCTCACTGCTTGTGACTCACATTCTGCTCGACAATCAATCCAAAGTTATTATATATATTTTTAATGTGGGCTGTTATTCCTGCATTTTTAAGCTGAGCCTAATGTGTCCAGCTGTGTTACAGTAATAAAGTTAACTAGAACTTTCCCTCATATGAAACTGTTGATGTGTCATTTTTCCTGAAGCTGCGTTTCTAAATGAGGGTTTTGTAGCTAAAGAGCTAAATAAGAGCTCAGATTTCATATACAGTGTTCACTGCATGCTCAGCCAATCAGAACGCGATGACATCACAATGCGTGAATCGCCACGGCGACGATGATGTCACAATGGCCGAAGTTTATAAAAGCCAGAACTCGCGCGCTCGATTCCATTTCCAGTTTGATGCTCGAGCTGCGCGCATCGCTTCACGAGCTTCTCCTGAACCAACTATAGAGAACAATGACTGAGCGGAGGAAGAAGGGGAAGAAGAAGAAGGGTCAAGCGGTGGTCAGCCTGCTGCGCATGGTTCTCCTCCTGGGCTGCTGCAGAGGTGGGACTTCAGAACATGAGGAGAACCGTGATAAAACCCTGCATGACCGGAACCGAACACAAACCATGAAAATCATGAAACCCAAGAGATCGCTCTTCTTTGGAACCCTTCAGAACCCAGGAGCTGAAAAAAGTGGACGGGTGGACAGCACAGGTAACCAATCTCAGGTTTTCGAAGAGAACGGACAGGACACTAGTGGACAGCATGAGGACACAGATGTGAAATCGCAGGTGTACAAAGGGAATGGACAGGATGTTACTGGCCCAAAGGATGATACAGGTGTGCAAACTGTAGTTACTGGGCCCAGTTCCTCTCCACCTTCTCAGACGTCCACTAATGGCCACAACGGGGCGTCCATAAGCTCTGTTGAGAACAGAACAGAAAGACGCAGGAAAGTAACTTTTGCAGCTGACATGCATCTGATTCCTGAACCGTCCAACCATGATGACCTCGAAAGCAGGGCCAGTTTGTTTGCCTCACTTGAACAACGTGTGCATGACCTGAACATGGCACTAATAAGAGCACTGAGGCAGGACACAGGACAGAGCCCAGCTGTCACTCCTGACCTGTGCAAACCGAGACCTGGACCGTCCCACACCGGCACCACCACGCTCCCTACCAGGACAGAATCCTCTGGCACTGGGAAGCTGACTGAAGAGGACGACGATGATGATGATGAGCCAACTCAATCAATTGGATATCGCCTGTTCTTCAGTCTGTTTGCAATAATGTGTTTTTATGTTCTCTTATTTCACCTTCATCTGCTGTTTAAAAGCCTTTTCTACTGAACCAGCACTGAAGACACACCTGTGCAGGAGAACATCTCTACAGTACAGCAGTGTTGAGCTCCGCTGGTGTTCAGCTCCACTGATGTTCAGCTCCACTGATGTTGAGCTCCGCTGGTGTTGAGCTCCGCTGGTGTTGAGCTCCGCCGATTGTTGATTTAATTGTTTTTAAGTGAAATTAAAACAACTTTAAAACATGAAGGTAAATGTCTGCATGTGTGGTTTTCTGTAAAGTGTATATCTGTATATTCATCGTTTACTGTTCTTATACACACATATCCGATCCTACTGACGGCTCCTTAAGTGAACTTACACTGAACTGAAGGAGAACTGAAGGACTGCAGTGCTACATCACTAATTATTCTGACCAATCACAAGCTGCCAGCTGTCTTTAAAATGACTCCACTTACACACCTGCTTTGCTGCTTTCAGATTCTGACGTTTCTTCAAATATATATGGCTAACATATATGGATGCAACATATAATACCATATAAATATTAATCCTAAGCATGCTTGTCATTTAAGGACATACACATTGTATTATGGGAATTTCATGTATGTTATAAACTTCTATTAACATATAACCAGAGGATGTATATATGTGTTAATAATATATCACATTATAGGTAACATATATGGAAACACCACTCTTGATATAGTGACATATGTCATATATTACATTTCTGTATGGACCTGAGCAAAGCCTCCTAGTAAGGGGTGGTCAGCGTGAGCCCGTTTACTCCAACTGTCTGCGGTCAGTCAGGACTGTACAGTGAATGCTGGGCAATATGACAACATGTACTGGGACAGTGATAAATTATGTGGCAGTGCAGAACAACATGAACATAGTGGGTATTTAGCCAGTGCTTGTAGAACACTGACCCACCCTGACCACGTTTCATTATGAAGAGAGGAAAATTACTCATTGTTTACCTGGATTTAGTGCAACACAGCAAGAGAAATATTCCATAAAATCATCGTATTCACAGTTTTTGATGTTCCACAATTACTGGCTCTGTTCTTCAACTGATCAGACGTAACATGATGACCACCTCCTCGTTTCTACACCCACTGTCCACTTTATCAGCTCCACTTACTGTATAGCTGCACTTTGTAGTTCTACAGTTACAGAGTGTAGTAGACAGTTTCTCTGATACTCTGTTGCCCTGTTTTTCAGTGGTCAGGACCCCCATGGACCCTCACGGAGCAGGTACTATTTGGGTGGTGTTGTGTTAATATGTGTTGTGCTGGTCTGAGTGGATCAGACTGAGCAGTGCTGCTGGAGATTTTAAATACCTCAGTGTCTCTGCTGGACTGAGAATAGTCCACCAACTAAAAATATCCAGCCAACAGCGTCCTGTGGGCAGCGTCCTGTGACCACTGATGAAGGACTAGAGGATGACCAACACAAACCGTGCAGCAGCAGATGAGCTGTCGTCTCTGACTTTACATCTACAAGGTGGACCGACAAGGTAGGAGTGTCTAATATTGTGGACAGTGAGTGGACACAGTGTTTAAAACCTCCATCAGCACTGCTGTGTCTGATCCACTTGTACCACCACAGCGCACACTAACACACCACCACCAAAGTGCTGAGAATGACCCACCACCCAAATAGTACCTGCTCTGTGAGGGTCCATGGGGGTTCTGACCACTGAAGAACAGGGTAACAGAGTATCAGAGAAACAGATGGACTACAGTCTGTAACTGTACAACTACAAAGTGCAGCTATACAGTAAGTGAAGCTGGTAAAGTGGACAGTGGGTGTAGAAACGAGGAGGTGGTCATGATGTTCTGCCTGACCGGTGGGTGTGTGTTCATGTAGTTGATAGATGCCAGTACACTGGCCTGGATTTGGATGGCGTTTAAATCCTCCAAGTCAGTGGAGGAGTCGGTTTTCTTCTACTTTGATGGGTTTTGCACCCCTTCCTTTGGTTCCATTCCTACTTCCATCTCGTGGTAAAAGCATCGGTCGATAAAGGTTTGGAGACCTTCCACTGTAGCCGTGTGTACAAGACGACCCAGAACCAAAGTTAAATATCCACGGAATCGGAGGAGGACGGCCACATTTTGAGCCACAGCAAACTTCTTACTATCTAGCAGCAGGACGCCGCCAGGTTCAGTTCTCCTCTGCGTTCTCTGGATTCAGACCTCACGAATGTCTGACCTGTTTCCACCAATTACCTGAAGTTAACACAGATAGATCTTAAATACACCTGTAGGGCCACACCCACCTGCAGCTCCAGGGCCCACTAGCAGGTTCAAACGCCTCTGTACATTTTTCTTCTTTCCCGCATGTTTATATTAATCAGACTGACCAAAGAAATGATGCACTGGGAGGAAGCACAAATGTAGGCTGACCAAGGGGTCGTCCACATGGGGTCCCACTCAGCCCAACATTAGCAATGGTAGTCAGTGACCTTGTGTTTGTAGATTGTAGTAGAGGTGGGTGATATGGAAAAATATGATGTTGTCATAAAATTTTCCCAACAAACAATAAAAACACTGATCACTGGATTTAGTGCAACACAGCAGTAAAAATATGGAATAGAAATCATCGTATTCACAGTTTTAGATGTTCCACAATCACTGGTTCTTTTCTCCAAATGATCGGATGCTAGAAATAAAATATTATGTATACATGAACACACACCCACCGGTCAGGCAGAACATCATGACCACCCCCTCGTTTCTACACTCACTGTCCACTTTATCAGCTCCACTTACTGTATAGCTGCACTTTGTAGTTCTACAGTTACAGACTGTAGTCCATCTGTTTCTCTGATACTCTCTTACCCTCTTCTTCAGTGGTCAGAACCCCCATGGACCCTCACAGAGCAGGTACTATTTGGGTGGTGGGTCATTCTCAGCACTTTGGTGGTGGTGTGTTAGTGTGTGTTGTGGTGGTACAAGTGGATCAGACACAGCAGTGCTGCTGGAGTTTTTAAACACTGTGTCCACTCACTGTCCACTCTATTAAGACACTCCTACCTCGTCGGTCCACCTTGTAGATGTAAAGTCAGACACGACAGCTTATCTGCTGCTGCACGGTTTGTGTGAGGACACCGCCCACAGGACACAAGATGCTGTTGGCTGTAAAAATTAACAGTAAATATACATATAATATATAATATACACACCCATATAATATATAATATAATATAATGTAATAATAATTTCTTTAGCTGCTCACTGCTTGTGACTCTCATTCTGCTCGACAATCAATCCAAAGTTATTATATATTTTTAATGTGGGCTGTTTTTCCTGCATTTTTAAGCTCAGGCTAATGTGTCCAGCTGTGTTACAGTAATAAAGTTAACTAGAACTTTCCATCATATTAAACTGTTGATGTGTCATTTTTCCTGAAGCTGCGTTTCTAAATGAGGGTTTTGTAGCTAAAGAGCTAAATAAGAGCTCAGATTTCATATACAGTGTTCACTGCATGCTCAGCCAATCAGAACGCGATGACATCACAATGCGTGAATCGCCACTGCGACGATGATGTCACAATGGCCGAAGTTTATAAAAGCCAGAACTCGCGCGCTCGATTCCATTTCCAGTTTGACGCTCGAGCTGCGCGCATCGCTTCACGAGCTTCTCCTGAACCAACTATCGAGAACAATGACTGAGCGGAGGAAGAAGGGGAAGAAGAAGAAGGGTCAAGCGGTGCTCAGCCTGCTGCGCATGGTTCTCCTCCTGGGCTGCTGCAGAGGTGGGACTTCAGAACGTGAGGAGAACCGTGATAAAACCCTGCATGACCGGAACCGAACACAAACCCTGAAAATCAAGAAACCCAGGATATCGCTCTTCAGTGGAACCCTTCAGAACCCAGGAGCTGAAAAAAGTGGACGGGATAACAGCACAGGTAACCAATCTCAGGTTTGCGAAGAGAACGGACATGACACTAGTGGACAGCATGAGGACACAGATGTGAAATCACCCAGTTCCTCTCCACCTTCTCAGACGTCCACTAATGGCCACAACGGGGCGTCCATAAGCTCTGTTGAGAACAAAACAGAAAGACGCAGGAAAGTAACTTTTGCAGCTGACGTGCAACTGATTCCTGAACCGTCCAACCATGATGACCTCGAAAGTAGGGCCAGATTGTTGGACTCACTTGAACGACGTCTGCTGAACATGGCACTAATAAGAGAACAGAGGCAGGACACAGGACAGAGCCCAGTCGTCACTCCTGACCTGTGCAAACCGAGACCTGGACCGTCCCACACCGGCACCACCACGCTCCCTACCAGGACAGAATCCTCTGGCACTGGGAAGCTGACTGAAGAGGACGATGATGACGATGTGCCAACTCCATCAATTGGATATCACCTGTTCTTCAGTCTGTTTGCAATAATTTATTGTTATGTTCTCTTATTTCACCTTGATCTGCTGCTTAAAAGCCTTTTCTACTGAACCAGCACTGAAGACACACCTGTGCAGGAGAACATCTCTACAGTACAGCAGTGTTGAGCTCTGCTGGTGTTCAGCTCCGCTGGTGTTGAGCTCCGCACTGGTGTTGAGCTCCGCCCTGGTGTTGAGCTCCGCCGGTGTTGATTTAATTGTTTTTAATTGAAATTAAAACAACTTTAAAACATGAAGGTAAATGTCTGCATGGTTTTCTGTAAAGTGTATATCTGTATATTCATCGTTTACTGTTCTTATACACACATATCCGATCCTACTGACGGCTCCTTAGGTGAACTTACACTGAACTGAAGGAGAACTGAAGGACTCCAGTGCTACGTCACTAATTATTCTGACCAATCACAAGCTGCCAGCTGTCTTTAAAATGACTCCACTTACACACCTGATTTGCTGCTTTCAGATTCTGACGTTTCTTCAAATATATATGGCTAACATATATGGATACAACATGTAATACCATATAAATATTAATCCTAAGCATGCTTATCATTTAAGGACATACACATTGTATTATGGGAATTTCATGTATGTTATAAACTTCTATTAACATATAACCAGAGGATGTATATATGTGTTAATAATATATCACATTATAGGTAACATATATGGAAACACCACTCTTGATATAGTGACATATGTCATATATTACATTTCTGTATGGGCCTGAGCAAAGCCTCCTAGTAATGGGTGGTCAGCGCGAGCCCGTTTACTCCAACTGTCTGCAGTCAGTCAGGGCTGTACAGTGGACCACCAGCCCAGTTAACGGCCGCGCTCTGTGGTTCGGAGTTTTGGCGGGCTGCCTGAAGCCTGTTGTGAAACTGTAGTGAAAATTATCGCTGCAGCGGACAGGAAGCAGGAACAGCTCCACGCTGGAAGACCTCAGATGAAGATCAGTGCACTGAGGCTGAGAATTGGTGGGAGAGCAGGTTACACTGCACTGGTCCCATAAGAGCAGTAAACACCACCACAGACACACTGAGCCAGTTCTCTATAAGCTCTGTGAATGACCAACATTCAGCTTCAGTTCCAGGAATCAAATCACCTCCTTCACCTTCCCGCCAGCTGCTGATCAGGTTGGGTTATGGATTGCTAGGTGGTCTTCATGGGAGAGGTGACTGGTATGTATGAAGTTCTTTACCAAGTGGATGAACTTAGCTGAGCAGTAGAATTTGCTGTTTGGATGGTCTGATATGATTTCTGGGGTTCTAATGATGAGCAAAGCACTGAGATGAAGGTCACTGTTTTTTTTCCCCCATGCGCCAAAGAAATATAGATACATATATAAGATTTTCTTCTATGATATATATATATATGCCCATATGAAGTAAAAACATATATGTACTTATTTATGCAAACTATATATGAACCCTATTGGAAATTGGTGTGCATGACTGTCCAGTCCAAAACGGGGATGTACTTAGATTCTGCAATCTGAGATTGCTGTTATTACTGACTTCTCGGTTTCCTGTTTTAATTGATTTGCTAAAAACTTGACAGTTTTATTTCCAAACTCAAATTGCTGTTGTCTGAGTTTGAGCTCAGCCTGTTCGGTCTTCTTTTGTGGTATATTTTTGAGTGCGTATTTAGTTTTCATTGGTTCTTTAATGATCTGATCATTAGGTGTCTGAGAGGCCAGAAGGTCCGATCTCTTCACCTCATCCTGCAGCTTTTGTTCTTTTAGGTCTTCCTTCTTCTTTTTCGAACAGCATAAAAATGATTTTTCCTCTCATCACAACTTTTGCTGTTTCCCAAAGTGTGCAAGCTGTGATGTCAGGATGTTGGTTAGTTTCAGTAAAGGCGCCCATTCCTGGTTAAACTAATCTGTAGCACTGGGCTAAAATACTGCTCTTACTTTGATATTTTCAAATATTTTTCATTTCCAATTCAATGTGAATACGTGTACTCTGTGTGAATTGGTGGAAATTAGTGTGCACGCATGCGCAGATGAACAGATGATCTCATAATATGCCGCGTTTGAGTGGAACGTTCTGGAATTCCATGTGCTTGCACGACCCAGATTTATTTTCAGCGTTTAATGAAATGCTATAGGACAGAGAGAGTGTCTATCATTGTTTTCCTCCTATTAGAATGGCCCGGAGGCGGGGTCAGGTATGGGAGGGGGGAGAAACACTCAGTCGCGGGAGAGACGAAAAGGGAGAGCCGTGATGTGACGAGGCGGGCAAGGGCTGCTGCAGCTGGCCGAGCTCAGCGACAGTGAACTGCAACCCACCAAGTCTGCAGGACCATGTAAAGTCACCAGTTACAGTGCAGAATTACGTCAGTGATATATTGTGTGAATTACCACTGCTCAGAAGTGGGAGAATTAGCGTTAGCCGTTAGCTACTATGGTATGCTGCAGTGCTCGTATCCTGGACTGAGCCCGTTAGCTTTAGCCGCTAGCTTAAGCACTTTTACTGGCTCAGTAGTAGAGAGGAGTTTTGTGTGTACTGGACTGCGCAGTGGTGAAGTCTGTGTACGAGGAACATTTACGCTGCCTGATAGCACGTCGAGCTCCCGGAGTCGCTCGAGGTTCCGCGGGTTAGCCATCGCTGGGAGCACCTGCCTGCATCACGAGCGAGAGGCCTGTGGACGGCTGTGAGCGCGTTCTGGTAACGTTGGTGAGAGTTGGACACACGACATTAAAACTGGAACCGTACGCCAACTTTTCCCTTAAAAATACGGATCCACTTTATGCTGCAACAAGTTTGAACAGGCCTGCAACGTTTATTATTTTGTTCTTTTGAGTTTCCCGGCTTGTGTAAGGGGTATTTTTATTATAATGAGTGACGCGTCATCTCAGAAATTGTGTTAAGTGGTTTAAAAGGAAAGTAATTGATCATTGCATATAAAAAGGTGGTCCCAACTGTAATTGTAAATACTTTAAAACTACATGTTAAAATACAAGTTGATTTCTGTTTTGCCATTCTCCTCGGTTAAAAGAGCTGTTGTACAATTTAAAAACCCATTTATTTTTATAATACATTTTCTACCTTTTTCATACTCCCTGTCTGGCTCCATTCACTGGGTATATTGTTGCTGCTTATTACGGCAAGTTAGAGTTGGGTGGTTAAGTTTCCTTGGCCATACAGTGAACTTAACAAGTCAGAACCATACCCACGAACTCGGGGTAAGTAATTATCAACCCCCTCTGTAGCAAAAGAGGGCTACATAATCTAGAAATTCTTTATCATTGAGTGAAGTAGTGTTAAAGCACCATCTGGGTGGAGGGAGGGACTGATAGTCTGCTAGAAAGGTGAGACTAATCGGGGCCTGGTCAGATAGAATAATACTGTTAATATCTGAATGAATTATTCTATGTGTGATGGAATTGTTAGACAGTAAGTCGTCTAATGAGTCCGTTTATCCTCCTTTTCCATGATCCTTCTTCATTCAGAGAAGCCACGGTGTGATCTGGGGCTGCCAAGCTGCCACTGATGTACAGTTTGTCTACAACTAGCGAGACGCGTTTTCTGGAGAGTCTGTGCTCCTTCATAAGAGGATATCACACCTTGTGCCGCTCATTTATCTCCCAGGAAATTGGTCATTGGTACCAAAAGTTGTTGCTTTTAGTTCTCTTCCTTTGCTTTTTACAAGCTCCTTCTGTTCATAGAGTTTGAATTTAGTATTATTGTTCTGGGTGGATTTTGTGAGCGGGCTCCGAGACGGTGTTCACGGTGGAAGGAGATGATTTTCACGGTTTCGTTCGGCAGTTTCAGTTTCATCTGCATAAAGTCTTTAATTAATATTTCTGGGTTCTCCATTTCGTTTTCAGGTATTCCGGAAAAGATGAGATCGTCTGGCATGTTTCTTGTCTGAATGTCGAGGACAGTTTCTTTCATGTCTTTGTTTTCTTTTCTGATGAGCGCGACTTGCGAGGTGAGGAACGCCACAGAGTTTTGGAGTTCTCTGTTGTTTTGCTGGAGGTCGTTTATCTGTTCCTGAGAGAATTCTAGACTGGTTGGTAGGTCTTCCACGTCCTGGTGCAGAATTCCTAGTATATCTAATTCCTTGTTGATAGATGCCAGTACACTGGCCTGGATTTGGATTGCGTTTAAATCCTCCGTGTCAGTGGAGGAGTCGGTTTTCTTCTACTTTGATGGGTTTTGCACCTCTTCCTTCGGATCCATTCGTACTTCCATCTCGTGGTAAAAGCATTGGTCGATAAAGGTTTGGAGACCTTCCACTGTAGCCGTGTGTACAAGACGACCCAGAACCAAAGTTAAATATCCACGGAAGCGGAGGAGGATGGCCACAATTTGGGCCGCAGCAAACTTCTTACTATCTAGCAGCAGGACGCCGCCAGGTTCAGTTCTCCTCTACGTTCTCTGGATTCAGACCTCATGAATGTCTGACCTGTTTCCACCAATTACCTGAAGTTAACTCAGATAGATCTTAAATACACCTGTAGAGCCACACCCACCTGCAGCTCCAGGGCCCACTAGCAGGTTCAAACGCCTCTGTACATTTTTCTTCTTTCCCGCATGGTTATATTAATCAGACTGACCAAAGAAATGATGCACTGGAAGGAAACACAAATGTAGGCTGACCAAGGGGTCATCCACATGGGGTCCCACTCAGCCCAACATTAGCAATGGAAGTCCCTTGTGTTTGTAGATTGTAGTAGAGGTGGGTGATATGGAAAAATATGATGTCATAACATTTTCCCAACAAACAATAAAAACACTGATCACTGGATTTAGTGCAACACAGCAGTAAAAATATGGAAGAGAAATCATCGTATTCACAGTTTTAGATGTTCCACAATCACTGGTTCTTTTCTCCAACTGATCAGATGCTAGAAATAAAATATTACATATACATGAACACACACCCACCGGTCAGGCAGAACATCATGACCACCCCCTCTTTTCTACACCCACTGTCCATTTTATCAGCTCCACTTACTGTATAGCTGCACTTTGTAGTTCTACAGTTACAGACTGTAGTCCATCTGTTTCTCTGATACTCTGTTACCCTGTTCTTCAGTGGTCAGGACCCCCATGGACCCTCACAGAGCAGGTACTATTTGGGTGGTGGGTCATTCTCAGCACTTTGGTGGTGGTGTGTTAGTGTGTGTTGTGGTGGTACAGTGGATCAGACACAGCAGTGCTGCTGGAGTTTTTAAACACTGTGTCCACTCACTGTCCACTCTATTAGACACTCCTACCTTGTCGGTCCACCTTGTAGATGTAAAGTCAGAGACGACAGCTCATCTGCTGCTGCACAGTTTGTGTTGGTCATCCTCTAGTCCTTCATCAGTGGTCACAGGACGCCGCCCAGAGGACACTACCCACAGGACACAAGATGCTGTTGGCTGTAAAAATTAACAGTAAATATGCATATAATATACACACAAATATAATATATAATATAATAATAATTTCTTTAGCTGCTCACTGCTTGTGACTCACATTCTGCTCGACAATCAATCCAAAGTTATTATATATATTTTTAATGTGGGCTGTTATTCCTGCATTTTTAAGCTGAGCCTAATGTGTCCAGCTGTGTTACAGTAATAAAGTTAACTAGAACTTTCCCTCATATGAAACTGTTGATGTGTCATTTTTCCTGAAGCTGCGTTTCTAAATGAGGGTTTTGTAGCTAAAGAGCTAAATAAGAGCTCAGATTTCATATACAGTGTTCACTGCATGCTCAGCCAATCAGAACGCGATGACATCACAATGCGTGAATCGCCACGGCGACGATGATGTCACAATGGCCGAAGTTTATAAAAGCCAGAACTCGCGCGCTCGATTCCATTTCCAGTTTGATGCTCGAGCTGCGCGCATCGCTTCACGAGCTTCTCCTGAACCAACTATAGAGAACAATGACTGAGCGGAGGAAGAAGGGGAAGAAGAAGAAGGGTCAAGCGGTGGTCAGCCTGCTGCGCATGGTTCTCCTCCTGGGCTGCTGCAGAGGTGGGACTTCAGAACATGAGGAGAACCGTGATAAAACCCTGCATGACCGGAACCGAACACAAACCATGAAAATCATCAAACCCAAGAGATCGCTCTTCTTTGGAACCCTTCAGAACCCAGGAGCTGAAAAAAGTGGACGGGTGGACAGCACAGGTAACCAATCTCAGGTTTGCGAAGAGAACGGACAGGACACTAGTGGACAGCATGAGGACACAGATGTGAAATCGCAGGTGTACAAAGGGAATGGACAGGATGTTACTGGCCCAAAGGAGGATACAGGTGTGCAAACTGTAGTTACTGGGCCCAGTTCCTCTCCACCTTCTCAGACGTCCACTAATGGCCACAACGGGGCGTCCATAAGCTCTGTTGAGAACAGAACAGAAAGACGCAGGAAAGTAACTTTTGCAGCTGACATGCATCTGATTCCTGAACCGTCCAACCATGATGACCTCGAAAGCAGGGCCAGATTGTTTGCCTCACTTGAACAACGTGTGCATGACCTGAACATGGCACTAATAAGAGCACTGAGGCAGGACACAGGACAGAGCCCAGCTGTCACTCCTGACCTGTGCAAACCGAGACCTGGACCGTCCCACACCGGCACCACCACGCTCCCTACCAGGACAGAATCCTCTGGCACTGGGAAGCTGACTGAAGAGGACGACGATGATGATGATGAGCCAACTCAATCAATTGGATATCGCCTGTTCTTCAGTCTGTTTGCAATAATGTATGTTTATGTTCTCTTATTTCACCTTCATCTGCTGTTTAAAAGCCTTTTCTACTGAACCAGCACTGAAGACACACCTGTGCAGGAGAACATCTCTACAGTACAGCAGTGTTGAGCTCCGCTGGTGTTCAGCTCCACTGATGTTCAGCTCCACTGTTGTTGAGCTCCGCTGGTGTTGAGCTCCGCTGGTGTTGAGCTCCGCTGGTGTTGAGCTCCGCCGATTGTTGATTTAATTGTTTTTAAGTGAAATTAAAACAACTTTAAAACATGAAGGTAAATGTCTGCATGTGTGGTTTTCTGTAAAGTGTATATCTGTATATTCATCGTTTACTGTTCTTATACACACATATCCGATCCTACTGACGGCTCCTTAGGTGAACTTACACTGAACTGAAGGAGAACTGAAGGACTCCAGTGCTACGTCACTAATTATTCTGACCAATCACAAGCTGCCAGCTGTCTTTAAAATGACTCCACTTACACACCTGCTTTGCTGCTTTCAGATTCTGACGTTTCTTCAAATATATATGGCTAACATATATGGATGCAACATATAATACCATATAAATATTAATCCTAAGCATGCTTGTCATTTAAGGACATACACATTGTATTATGGGAATTTCATGTATGTTATAAACTTCTATTAACATATAACCAGAGAATGTATATATGTGTTAATAATATATCACATTATAGGTAACATATATGGAAACACCACTCTTGATATAGTGACATATGTCATATATTACATTTCTGTATGGACCTGAGCAAAGCCTCCTAGTAAGGGGTGGTCAACGTGAGCCCGTTTACTCCAACTGTCTGCGGTCAGTCAGGACTGTACAGTGAATGCTGGGCAATATGACAACATGTACTGGGACAGTGATAAATTATGTGGCAGTGCAGAACAACATGAACATAGTGGGTATTTAGCCAGTGCTTGTAGAACACTGACCAACACTGACCCACCCTGACCACGTTTCATTATGAAGAGAGGAAAATTAGTCATTGTTTACCTGGATTTAGTGCAACACAGCAAGAGAAATATTCCATAAAATCATCGTATTCACAGTTTTTGATGTTCCACAATTACTGGCTCTGTTCTTCAACTGATCAGACGTAACATGATGACCACCTCCTCGTTTCTACACCCACTGTCCACTTTATCAGCTCCACTTACTGTATAGCTGCACTTTGTAGTTCTACAGTTACAGAGTGTAGTAGACAGTTTCTCTGATACTCTGTTGCCCTGTTTTTCAGTGGTCAGGACCCCCATGGACCCTCACGGAGCAGGTACTATTTGGGTGGTGTTGTGTTAATATGTGTTGTGCTGGTCTGAGTGGATCAGACTGAGCAGTGCTGCTGGAGATTTTAAGCACCTCAGTGTCTCTGCTGGACTGAGAATAGTCCACCAACTAAAAATATCCAGCCAACAGCGTCCTGTGGGCAGCGTCCTGTGACCACTGATGAAGGACTAGAGGATGACCAACACAAACCGTGCAGCAGCAGATGAGCTGTCGTCTCTGACTTTACATCTACAAGGTGGACCGACAAGGTAGGAGTGTCTAATATTGTGGACAGTGAGTGGACACAGTGTTTAAAACCTCCATCAGCACTGCTGTGTCTGATCCACTTGTACCACCACAGCACACACTAACACACCACCACCAAAGTGCTGAGAATGACCCACCACCCAAATAGTACCTGCTCTGTGAGGGTCCATGGGGGTTCTGACCACTGAAGAACAGGGTAAAAGAGTATCAGAGAAACAGATGGACTACAGTCTGTAACTGTACAACTACAAAGTGCAGCTATACAGTAAGTGGAGCTGGTAAAGTGGACAGTGGGTGTAGAAACGAAGAGGTGGTCATGATGTTCTGCCTGACCGGTGGGTGTGTGTTCATGTATATATAATATTTTATTCTTTAAAGGATCTCATCAGTTGGAGAAAAGAACCAGTGATTGTGGAAAATCTACAAACACGAGGTCACTGACTTCCATTGCTAATGTTGGGCTGAGTGGGACCCCATGTGGACGACCCCTTGGTCAGCCTACATTTGTGCTTCCTCCCAGTGCATAATTTCTTTGGTCAGTCTGATTAATATAAACATGCACTGCCGCTCGTAAATGACCAAATAAAACCTTATGAGGATATGAGGAGGTTTTTTCAGGAAAGAAGAAAAATGTACAGAGGCGTTTGAACCTGCTAGTGGGCCCTGGAGCTGCAGGTGTGTGTGGCCCCTACAGGTGTATGTAAAATCTATCGAATCAGTGGAATGTGACACGACATGACATCACATAGTCATTACCAACTGATTGCACAGACTTTAGTGAGCAATGAAAGATGTACAGACGGTTCACAATCAGCAGATCGTTATTTATCTTCCAACAAAAAGCTTCTTTCTTTGCTACAAGCTTGACTGTGTGGTGCTGTAGAGAACCACTGTCTTCACTAAGGAACCCTTGAAGAACCATCTATTTTAAGAGTTTTGTTTTAAGGGCAGATTTAAACTGAGTTAACACTGATCAGGAGATAACCTGCAAGTACCTTAACCTAATAAACCACAACTAAAAGGAACCAAATGAGGCCTAATGGACCATGGGACATACAGTGGAGGAGTAAGTACAGTAAGTACAATTCCACACTTCTACAGATTATAATCCCACACTCTTCAGGTCTTTCTGAGCAGCTGCCGTGCGTGAATGGGCCACTTTCCCAGGTACAGATTAAGTCAAAGTCAAGTCAAAGTTTATTTATACAGCACTTTTTACAACAGGTGTTGTCACAAAGCAGCTTTACAGAAAAATCCGGATCCGAGCCTCCATGAGCGTCACCAATGGAGACAGTGGCAAGGAAAAACTCCCTAAGAGTAGGAGGAAGAAATCTTGAGAGGAGCCAAGACTCAAAAGGGGAACCCATCTTCCTCCCATGGCTCCCATGTGGCGACTCAAAGTCACTGGGGCTCAAGTAAAGGGAGAGAGAGATGGAGAGAGGGGGAGTCCCAAACAGAGGTCAGGAGATGATTCCACAGTTTTGGGGCTACATAGGAAAATGCTCGACCCCCTGCTGTGTGACAAAGACAAAGGAACTGGTGGTGGACCTGAAGAGGGACAAGGCACCGGTGACCCCTGTGTCCATCAGGGGGGTCAGTCTGGACACTGTGGATGATTACAAATATCTGGGTGTGTATATTGACAATAAACTGGACTGGGTTAAGAACACTGATGCCCTCTACAGGAAGGGCCAAAGTCACCTCTATTTTCTGAGGTCGCCTGAGGTCCTTCAACATTTGTCGGACTATGCTCAGGATCTTCTATGAGTCTGTGGTGGTGAGTGCTATCCTCTATGCTGTTGCATGCTGGGGAAGCAGGCTGAGGGTGGCAGACGCCAACAGACTCAGCAAACTGATCTGCAAGGCCGGTGATGCTGTGGGTGTGGAGCTGGACTCGCTGACGGCCGTGTCGGAGAGGAGGACGCTGTCTAAGCTGAAGGCCATTATGGACAATGGATCCCACCCACTCTACGACACTGTGATGAGACACAGGAGCTCATTCAGTGCAAGAAAGGAGCTCATTCTACTGAAATGACCACAGAGCGCCACAGGAGGTCATTCTTACCTGTGGCATTCAAACTCTATAACTCCTCCCTCAGTATGTGATTCACAAAACTCAGTACGAAACTGTTCATATGTGCAATAATAACAATTGTGTGTGCAATAACTCAGAGGGACACTAACTTCATTTAAATAATTGAACTGTTTATACCTGATGTTTCATATTTATTATCACAAACACCGCCACCTTACTATATTCTTAAATACTTAAACCTCGTGTACATACTGCAAATCTCTCTATATTGTCATAAATTATTATTAAAATGTTTATTCTTTTACATGAATGGCTGCAACTGTAACAACTGCCATTTCCCCCTGGGATCAATAAAGGAATCTGAATCTGAAATATTATGACTTCTCAAAATATATCGTAAAACTTTTTATCTGAAAATATTACGATTTTTTCCTGATTTTTGTTGAGATATAGGGGAAGGGTGCAGTATTGGGCCTACATGGCTCTCCACATAGTTATTTCAGAGACGCGTTCCAGTCAGTGTTATGAGAAAAAGGAAAAACAGGTAAGACGGCTGTACAAGCGACCAAAGAAACCCACAAATGTATTTTCTCTTTAAAAAATGACAATAACCATTGTATTACTTTAGATGAATGACCTTTCAATGCATTATGGTCCTTTTCTTCATAACAAGCATAAACAATCACTAGTAGTTTGCTGACGTCTCGGTCGCTGGGGAAATGACCTGGTCCACCTTAAATGGAGCAGCAGTTGAATTCTGGTGTCTCAGGTCTGAAACCTCTTGGAGTCACCTACCGAGTATCGCTAGTAGCCTGTTAATAAAGTAATGTTCTTTTTTATTTGAGAATTGTCCCATTTCATAGATTTCAATCGCTTCATCTTGGAAGGTGAGAAATGGGACTGGGCCTATTATTATTATTATATGGGGTTGTTTTTCAGGAGTTGGGCTCGGCTCCTTAGTTCCAGTGAAAGAAGCTCTTAAAGCTTCAGCACCAAGAGATTTTGGACAATTTCATGCTTCCAACTTTGTGGGAACAGTTATGGGGACGGCCCCTTCCTGTTCCACCATGATTGCGCACCAGTGCACAAAGCAGGTCCATAAAGACATGGATGATCCAGTTTGGTGTGGAAGAACTTTTCGAACAGCATAAAAAGGATTTTTCCTCTCATCACAACTTTTGCTGTTTCCCAAATTGTGCAAGCTGGGATGTTGGTTAGTTTCAGTTATGCGACCAGTGTTAAAGCACCATCTGGGTGGAGGGAGGGACTGATAGTCTGCTAGAAAGGTGAGACTATTCGGGGCCTGGTCAGATATAATAATACTATTAATATCTGAATGAATTATTCTATGTGTGATGGAATTGTTAGACAGTAAGTCGTCTAACGAGTCCGTTTATCCTCCTTTTCCATGATCCTTCTTCGTTCAGAGAAGCCACGGTGTGATCTGGGGCTGCCAAGCTGCCACTGATGTACAGTTTGTCTACAACTAGCGAGATGCGTTTTCTGGAGAGTCTGTGCTCCTTCATAAGAGGATATCACACCTTGTGCCGCTCATTTATTTCATTGGTACCAAAAGTTGTTCCTTTTAGTTCTCTTCCTTTGCATTTTACAAGCTCCTTCTGTTCATAGAGTTTGAATTTAGCATTATTGGTCTGCGTGGATTTTGTGAGCGGACTCTGAGACAGTGTTCACGGTGGAAGGAGATTATTTTCACGTTTTCATTCGGCAGTTTCAGTTTCATCTGCATAAAGTCTTTAATTAATATTTCTGGGTTCTCCATTTCGTTTTCAGGTATTCCGGAAAAGATGAGATCGTCTGGCATGTTTCTCGTCTGAATGTTGAGGACAGTTTCTTTCATGTCTTTGTTTTCTTTTCTGATGAGCGTGACTTGCGAGGTGAGGAACGCCACAGAGTTTTGGAGTTCTCTCTTGTTTTCCTGGAGGTCATTTATCTGTTCCTGAGAGAATTCTAGACTGGTTGGTAGGTCTTCCACGTCCTGGTGCAGAATTCCTAGTATATGTAATTCCTTGTTGATAGATGCCAGTACACTGGCCTGGATTTGGATGGTGTTTAGATCCTCCGTGTCAGTGGAGGAGTCGGTTTTCTTCTACTTTGATGGGTTTTGCACCTCTTCCTTCGGATCCATTCCTACTTCCATCTCGTGGTAAAAGCATCGGTCCAATAAAGGTTTGGAGACCTTCCACTGTAGCCGTGTGTACAAGATGACAGAGAACCAAAGTTAAATATCCACGGAAGCGGAGGAGGACGGCCACAATTTGGGCCGCAGCAAACTTCTTACTATCTAGCAGCAGGACGCCGCCAGGTTCAGTTCTCCTCTGCGTTCTCTGGATTCAGACCTCGCAAATGTCTGACCTGTTTCCACCAATTACATGAAGTTAACTCAGATTGTAACAAATCTGACCACTTGGCTGTTACTATTAAAAGTCTGAGGACTAATTAGGTGAGTAGAAACCATGCAGTGCCAGTATACAACAAAGATGTCCAATATATATTTTATTCAGTATCCCCCCCCCCAGCAGCCACATCCAAGCACCGAAGTCCAGAGTAACAATAATTTAAGCTCAGTCGCTCAAAACTCAATAGATTGTCTCTTAATTGTTTCCTTCCAAAAACAATCCCCAACAGCACCAACAGTTTGAGCTAATGTCCAGGAAAAAAATGTCCAGAAAAAAAAAAATCAAAAACAGGGCCCAGCCATACAAAAAAGAAAATACCAAAAAAATGGAAAAAAAATGGAATGAGCTCACCCAGTTCCTTGCGATACCTCACTTCAAAAAAAAAAAAAAGGTAATCCACACATCAAAGACAAGGATGAGAGAAAGAAAAAGTAGATGCTGTTTGGGCCTCAACAGCCAAGTTCCCCAGGCCTCCCTTCCCCCAAACTTTCACCTTCCTTAAGATGGCTGCTCTACTTCCTTTTTCCCGTTCTCAAACCAGGGTTCACTTTCACAATAAAAGTCTTCCCCTCCAGAAATTAACAGGAAAAGGTCACAAAAAAATAATGTATATAAAATATTCACACACCCACACTGATGGAAAACTGGAGGCCACACCTTCTCCCAACACATCTCAATGAACAGCCTAAGGTTCCTAAGGACTTTATTCCGTGGGGTCACCTAAATAACACTATCAGGAACGTAAGTGTTAATACTTCTAGTTAGGGATCCCACAGGTCCCCTTTATGTGGCAATCCCTTGACTGCATAATTCACTGGTCCCAGCTTCTTCTCCACTTTGACAGGACCCATCCACTTGGGTGCTAATTTAGCGGAGAATTGTTCAGAAGCTTTGGAAATATGATGAGCACGCATCCAGACCAGGTCTCCCGCTTGAAAGTGCACATCTTTCCTCCGGGTATTATAATACCTGGCTTGTCTGAGTTGTGCTGCATGAGAGAAGCGTCTTACCTCCTCATGGAGCCGGTGTTGCCGCTCAACAAGGGAATATGATGGTTGATTTGGCGTCACAGCATGTTGGTGGATGAGTCTCTCCAAGGGACCCTTCAGAGTTCTGCCCAATGCCAGCTCAGCTGGGGTATTCCTGGTGGTTTTATGCCTAGCATTGTTAATGGCGAACCTGAATTCAACCAGCCACTTATCCCAGTCCCTGTGATTCTCCTTCACATATGAGGCCATCATGGTTTTCAAAATTTTATTGACCTGTTCGGTAAGGTTGGTCTGTGGGTGGTAACTAGTCGTAAGCTTCTGGATGACCCCCCAGGTTTTACAAAGGTCTGCCATCAACTGGCTGAGGAATTGAGGCCCCCGGTCGGACAAAACATATTTTGGGACACCCCACCTGGTGAAGATTTCTTCTCTCAGGATTTTACAGAGGCGATGACTTTTGCTGTCCCGTAAGGGGTAAAGTTCAATCCATTTGGTAAAGTAATCCACGATGACAAACAAGTAGACTTTACCCCTTTTACTCTTTGGAAAAGGTCCCATAAGATCCATTCCGAGCATATAACCAGGCTCTTTGATTTCAGTGCCCTGAAGGTAGCCGGACGGCTTAGTATTGGAAGGTTTGTACTTCTGACAGACCGGACATTCTTTGACATGTTGCCACACATCCTTACGTATGTCAGGCCACCAGGCAACCTCCAAGATTCTGAGGAGAGTCTTCATCCTCCCCAGATGTGCCCCTAGAGGACTGTCATGGAAGTACTTGAGAAAAGGGACAGAGAGAGACTTGGGCACCACTAGCTGATATTTAACCCCTCCTTCACCATATGGTAGGGCTCTGTATAACAGGTCTTGCTGTATTTCCCATCTTATACGATCTTTTGGGGCACAACTAGTATTACATTAATCCTTCAACCCTTTGATGTAGTCATCCTCACCCTGAGCCAGTGTTATTTCAGCCAGACTCACTGGTAACATGGAATTCCAAATGAGGGGATTCTTTGTTCCACAGGTAGCCATTAGCACAGGGTCCAACAAACATGTAGATCGGGATAGAGCATCTGGTACCATGTTCATGCACCCCTTTCGGTATTTGACTTGAAAGTCAAAATGCTGAAGCCTTATAGTCCACCTGGTCAGTCTGGAGGTGGATTTGGGAGAATTGAAAGCCCAAGTAAGAGCAGCATGATCAGTATAAACAACAAATGGATTTCCCTCCAGGTAATAATACCATTTCTCCACAGCCCAGACAACAGCGAGGCATTCCTTTTCAGAGGTCGAATAATTCAACTCACCACCTCTTAGGCTCCGGGAGGCATATGCGATGACCTTTTCCTCTCCATCCACCATCTGGATAAGCACGGCTCCCAGTCCTACATCGCTCGCATCTGTATGCACCTGAAAGGGATGAAAAGGACAGGGCTGTGCAAGCACCGGGGCTTGTTGGAGTGCTGCCTTTAGTTTATCCACACTTCTTTGACAGTCTTCAGTCCACACCCATACCACACCTTTTCGTCTGAGGTGGTTCAGGGGAGCTGCCACCTCTGCAAAGTGTGGAATAAACTTATGGTACCAGCCTACCAACCCAAGGAAACGCTGTAAAGAGGTCAGGTCGTGGGGGGTGGGATAAGCAGCTACAGCCATGGTTTTTTCTGGGTCTACCTTGACCCCTCCTTCAGACACAAGATGACCCAAAAACTTTAGTTAATTCCTGAGAAAATGACATTTCTTCAAGTTCAGGGTAAGATGTGCTTCCCTGAGCCTCTCAAAAACAATCTCTAAATCCCTCAGGTGTTGGCTTTTTGTCTGAGAATAGACGATGACATCATCAATATAAACAAAGCAGATAGACCCCCTTAGCTCACCAAGCACTTGCTCCATAAGCCTTTGGAATGTGGCCCCTGCATTTTTGAGACCAAACGGCATTGTCAAAAAATGGTAC
This sequence comes from Pygocentrus nattereri, assembly GCF_015220715.1. Classification (NCBI taxonomy): domain Eukaryota; kingdom Metazoa; phylum Chordata; class Actinopteri; order Characiformes; family Serrasalmidae; genus Pygocentrus; species Pygocentrus nattereri. Next base: position 8,579,865 of record NC_051222.1, on the reverse strand, counting down.
AAACCGAATGGACTGATAAAAGCAGTCTTTTCCTTGCTCCATTCATCCATTTCAACCTGCCAATAGCCTGACTTCAGGTCAAGGGTGCTAAAGTGTTTGGCTCCATACAAAGACTCCAAGATATCATGCACGAGGGGCATGGGGTAAACATCCTGGGGAGTCTTAGCGTTTAGCCGCCGATAGTCCACACAGAAACGGTTACTTCCATCAGGCTTGGGTACGATTACCATAGGAGAGGCCCATGATGAATCAGATGGTTCTATTATGCCAGCCTTGAGCATGCTTTCAATTTCCAGCCTTATAACCTCTTTCTTCGCTGGAGAGACTCTATAAGCTCTGGAACAGACAGGCATCTCATCAGTGGTCACAATATGATGCTTGATTCTACTTGTCCTCCCCAGACTTTCTGAGCAGACCGATGACCATTTCTGAAAGAGGGGATGCAACTCAGGGGGATGGATATTTAGCAGTTCTTTAAAATCCTGTATTTGGAAAGAACTAGTGGCTTCCAACATATGTTCCTTTTCAAGGAGTAAAGCCACATAAAGATTGACTTTTGGCTCTTTGGGTTTTACCCATGAGTGGCTTACTACCCCCGACGTCAGAAAAGGAAAAACACTCCACCTCCCTCTGATCTTCAAGCTGTAATGGCGCTCCCCAACATTCAGTTGAACCCCAGACCTACTCAAGAAATCAAGTCCCAAGACCAGAGGAAACACCAACTGTGCATTAGTCATGATGTAAGTATCTACCATCACCAAAAGTCCATGCCATTCATAAGATAGCTGGACTCTCCCCTCAGGGGTATAAACCTTCCCGTCTGCCAGGATGAATGACCTTGTTACATCTTTGGTCAGGGATTCTCCCGGTCTTTCCATGGCCTCCCAGAGTTGCTTCTGCATCAAGGTGTAAGTACAGCCAGTATCCAACACTGCCTCCAACTGAAACCCTCGTACTGCTATGGCAATTTTTAACAGTTGAAGTGTGGCTGATTGAACCAGAGCCATACTTGGTGACTGATTATTGGCCACTATAGGGCGGGAAGATTTTTTTCCTGCCTTTATCCTGTGCTTTAAGTTGGTTTACCCTGGCCCAGTAGTCTTTTTTGGCATGTAAATCCCTTTCCACCATGGACCCGACTTTGACCAACTGCTCCACAGTATGCACCGTCCCTCGTAGGCTCCCTGCCAGGGCAGGATTACAGTTGTTTAGAATCCTTCTAACCAGTTCTACTTCTGGCAAGTCACTCTTCCATTTCAGGCAAAGGGCTCGGTAATCATAGGCGAAATCCCGTATACATTGATCAGGCTCTTGGACCAGGGCTTTAAGTTGTTCTTCAACCTCGGTCATATAGTCTGTGGGAAGAAAAGCTGCCAAAAACGCTTTCTTGAAACCAGCCCAGTTATGGATTTTAATCTTCTCAGCCATCCACCAGCTTCTAGCAGGTCCAGTTAAAACAGCATTGAGGGTAGCCATAAGCTCATTATCAGTTAAGAGTCTTAAAGATAAGAAATTCTCACATTTTTCCATAAAGTCCAAAACCCCCGCTGCATCTCTCGTTTCTCCAAAAGTGGGAAATTCCAGATGGATAGGTGGTTTTGAATATAAGGATGCACTGTTAACTGAACATGGGCCTTCTACTGCAGAAGTCACTGGGAAGAAAGAGGCCTTGGGCAAAGGGGTGCTGGATCTCAACCGAGTCATATCCTTTTTCCACTGCTCATCTCTCCTTTGCAGACATTCAACCACACCTTGCTCAAGCTGGTTTATGGATCTTTTGATTAGTTCTTCCATGGCTTCAAATCGCTGATCCATACTTTCTCTGAGCATGACTTCTCGGTCATCTTAGAAAATCCTCCTGCAAGTCCCTCATTTCAGTTTTAAAAGACTGAACTAATTGGGACAGGCCTGCCACTTCAGACTCTATGCGATCTATGGTGCTCCCTGTGGGTCTCTGGGGGATTTGGTCCTCTTCATCACTATTGAGGTAAAGCTCACCAAGTAACGAGCTGATCTCAGCCACAGGTACTGGATTTCTATAAGTAACACCAGGCCCAGGAACAAAGGAAGGGGATTCTGAAACACTCACCACCCTATCTGAGCTAAGGTCAGTCTCTACTTGGCCCACAGGTTCTTCCAATAGCGGAAGCCTACTTGAATCCATCACTGTCTGCTGTTTAATAAAAGTATACAAAAACACCATACATAAACTCACTACCTATACTATTCAATCCCCGTACGGGCCACCATCTGTAACAATCTGACCACTTGGCTGTTACTATTAAAAGTCTGAGGACTAATTAGGTGAGTAGAAACCATGCAGTGCCAGTATACAACAAAGATGTCCAATATATATATTTTATTCAGTATCCCCCCCCCCCCCCGCCACATCCAAGCACCGAAGTCCAGAGTAACAATAATTTAAGCTCAGTCACTCAAAACTCAATAGATTGTCTCTTAATTGTTTCCTTCCAAAAACAATCCCCAACAGCACCAACAGTTTGAGCTAATGTCCAGGAAAAAAATGTCCAGAAAAAAAAAATCAAAAACAGGGCCCAGCCATACAAAAAAGAAAATACCAAAAAAATGGAAAAAAAATGGAATGAGCTCACCCAGTTCCTTGCGATTCCTCACTTCAAAAAAAAAAAGGTAATCCACACATCAAAGACAAGGATGAGAGAAAGAAAAAGTAGATGCTGTTTGGGCCTCAACAGCCAAGTTCCCCAGGCCTCCCTTCCCCCAAACTTTCACCTTCCTTAAGATGGCTGCTCTACTTCCTTTTTCCCGTTCTCAAACCAGGGTTCACTTTCACAATAAAAGTCTTCCCCTCCAGAAATTAACAGGAAAAGGTCACAAAAAAATAATGTATATAAAATATTCACACACCCACACTGATGGAAAACTGGAGGCCACACCTTCTCCCAACACATCTCAATGAACAGCCTAAGGTTCCTAAGGACTTTATTCCGTGGGGTCACCTAAATAACACTATCAGGAACGTAAGTGTTAATACTTCTAGTTAGGGATCCCACAGGTCCCCTTTATGTGGCGGTGTCACAAGATAGATCTTAAATACACCTGTAGGGCCACACCCACCTGCAGCTCCAGGGCCCACTAGCAGGTTCAAACGCCTCTGTACATTTTTCTTCTTTCCCGCATGTTTATATTAATCAGACTGACCAAAGAAATGATGCACTGGAAGGAAACACAAATGTAGGCTGACCAAGGGGTTGTTCACATGGGGTCCCACTCAGCCCAACATTAGCAGTGGAAGTCAGTGACCTTGTGTTTGTAGATTGTAGTAGAGGTGGGTGATATGGAAAAATATGATGTCATAAAATTTTCCCAACAAACAATAAAAACACTGATCACTGGATTTAGTGCAACACAGCAGTAAAAATATGGAATAGAAATCATCGTATTCACAGTTTTAGATGTTCCACAATCACTGGTTCTTTTCTCCAACTGATCAGATGCTAGAAATAAAATATTACGTATACATGAACACACACCCACCGGTCAGGCAGAACATCATGACCACCCCCTCGTTTCTACACTCACTGTCCACTTTATCAGCTCCACTTACTGTATAGCTGCACTTTGTAGTTGTACAGTTACAGACTGTAGTCCATCTGTTTCTCTGATACTCTGTTACCCTGTTCTTCAGTGGTCAGAACCCCCATGGACCCTCACAGAGCAGGTACTATTTGGGTGGTGGGTCATTCTCAGCACTTTGGTGGTGGTGTGTTAGTGTGTGTTGTGGTGGTACAAGTGGATCAGACACAGCAGTGCTGCTGGAGTTTTTAAACACTGTGTCCACTCACTGTCCACTCTATTAGACACTCCTACCTCGTCGGTCCACCTTGTAGATGTAAAGTCAGCGACGACAGCTCATCTGCTGCTGCACAGTTTGTGTTGGTCATCCTCTAGTCCTTCATCAGTGGTCACAGGACGCCGCCCAGAAGACACAAGATGCTGTTGGCTGTAAAAATTACCAGTAAATATATATATAATATATAATATACACACAAATATAATATATAATATAATATAATAATAATTTCTTTAGCTGCTCACTGCTTGTGACTCACATTCTGCTCGATAACACTATGTAACACAAGTTTTGTTCCCAGCTTTTTAATGTTATATTCCAATTGCTTATGTCTAAAACAAATTAAAAATTGCTTACATTCATCATAAACTTCGCTTTGGTGACCACGGCAACGAAAATTATTAATTTTTATTATAGAAACAGACGATTTTGCATCTTCTCATTTATACAGTCAGACTAAGAACACTATAGGCATTGCAAATTTACACAGATTACCAAGAACTGTTCAGAAGTGTGTGGTTTTCCGAGATTTACGACTATACTGCAAATCAGATTCACGATTCAATCCCCAAATATAGTCGCCCATCATGTTCTCGTTATATTGTCCTTGGTAATGGCATTCAAAGTTCATAATGTCCTGGTGGAAGCGCTCACCTTGCTCCTCTGAATAAGCTCCCATGTTGTCTTTGAACTTATCAAGATGAGCATCAAGGATATGGATTTTGAGTGACATCCTGCAGCCCATTGCAGCATAGTTCTTTATCAGAGTCTGGACCAGTTGTACATAGTGTTCATCTTTATGATTGCCTAGGAAGCCGCGAACCACTGCGACAAAACTGTTCCAAGCCGCTCTCTCCTTCCTATTCAGCTTCTTGGGAAATTCACTGCATTCTATGATCTTCTTGATTTGTGGTCCGACGAAGACACCAGCTTTGATCTTTGCTTCAGACAGCTTAGGGAAAAGATCTTGGAGGTAATTGAATGCTCTCGACTCCTTATCTAGAGCCCTGACAAATTGTTTTATGAGCCCCAACTTGATGTGTAGTGGTGGCATCAGCACCTTGCGTGGGTCCACCAGTGGCTCCCACTTTACATTGTTCTTCCCCACAGTGAACTCTGTCCGCTGAGGCCAGTCCTGCCTGTGGTAGTGCGCATTAGTATCCCGGCTGTCCCAAAGGCAAATAAAGCAAGGATACTTAGTAAAACCACCTTGGAGGCCCATCAGGAATGACACCATTTTGAAATCTCCAATAACTTCCCAGCCGTACTCATCATACTTCAAGGCACCTAGCAACATCTTGACACTGGTGTATTCCTCTTTCAGGTGCACCGAGTGAGCTACAGGAAGAGATGGGTACTTGTTCCCCTTGTGAAGCAGCACGGCTTTGAGGCTCTTGCATGAGCTGTCTATGAAGAGACATCACTCATTCGGGTTACAGGTGATACCTATAGCCTCGAATAGACCAGCCACATTGTTGCAGAAGCACAGTCCGTCTTGATGACTGAAGAAGGTGGAAAAAACTTGGTGATGCTTCCTCTGACCTGTGACTTGGACGCTTTCATCTAATAAGTTCCATTGCTTGAGCCTTGATGTCAGAAGCTCAGCGCTGGACTTGGTGAGACCAAGGTCTCTGATCAGATCGTTGAGGTCTTTTTGGTTAGGGTAGTATGGCTTCCGCTCCTCATCTGCACATGAAGAGAAATCGTGATCTTCAACATCTTCCTGGGTGTCTGACCTGCTGCTTTCTTCTGAAGGTGGTGTTGCTCTGTCTGGAGGTGTTAGTACAGGAAGTTCAGGGCAGTGTGGTACTGGGGCAATAGATGAAGGAATGTCAGGATACGTTACAGGCGTTGCATTTTTGCCAGTGCGACGTTTGGAAGGGTCCACCATGCAGAAGTAGCAATTTGTTGAGTGATCAGTCGGTTCACGCCAAATTTTTGGGACAGCAAAATGCATGGCTCTCTTCTCTCCCCTGTACCAACCTATAAGCAAACAAAATAAATTTTGGATTGAGAATTTGATTTCACACTAATGACTAGTGGTATGTGCGATATTAACACAGTTTGAAATCTGTTATATATCAAACAATAAAATATATCTGTATATATTTGATATATTTAACTACAACATGTGAAAAGATGTTAATTAAAGCTCTTTTAAACTTGAACTGATTAAAAAATTTTGCCAAATAAAAATTTAAATCTGCTATTTAAGAGAGTATCATTTATCCGCTTACCTTCAAGAGTTTTCTTGCAGTGCTCACATGTGAAATGAGGAGCCCATGGTTTGTCTTTGTCACCAACAGGCATGCCGAAGTATGCTTTGTAGGCCTCCCACATCTTAGCAGATGCTTCCACAGAGTACTTTTTCGCTCTTGTCTTTATAAAATGGCCACATACATAGCAAAATGCGTCTGCTGGATGTATGCAACCTCTTGATGCCATCTAAATTGACTAAGTTGCTGTGTACTGTAAGGAAAAAGGATGTCTCTCCAAACTCGATAAAAATGGTCAATCTTTATTCCATGCAGTATCAAAGTACAAGAGTGTACTGAGGATTCAGCAGAGCAAGACTGATCACCCGGTAGCAGAGTAACACACAATATATACATTTGAAAGTAGTGGTCCTTCCTAAGCTCCTCCTGTAATGGGTGTGGGGTGAAGTGTGAATACTGTCGTTATCAGAATCTGAATAGAGAATGAATTCACACCTGTCTGTCTAGGTCAATTCCCCTTTGTCTGTGATGGCTGTTGCCCACTTACTATGCAATCCCAATCAATTAGATCATGTCTCTCCGTCTCTCAGGAAGGGCTATAGTGGCCCTATATAGCTGTAGTTATACAGCTACCTACAATTCTGTACAGTCCCGGAAAGTTCTAGATAATTCTGGACAGTTCTAGAAACTTCTTGATAGTTCTCACAATTCCAGAAGCTTCTTAAGTATCTTGAAATATGGCGAATATGCTTAAAAATAGATCAAATTCCAAATATCATTGTGCTGACCACAAAAGCAAAGTTTACAGGGAATAATAACTTTTTTTCTATTCATTTAGGGTACAAACAATCAGGAAAACACACTTAACAACTGGGAACAAAATTTTTTTGAAAATTGTTACATGGTGTAATCAATCCAAAGTTATTATATATATTTTTAATGTGGGCTGTTTTTCCTGCATTTTTAAGCTGAGCCTAATGTCCAGCTGTGTTACAGTAATAAAGTTAACTAGAACTTTCCCTCATATTAAACTGTTGATGTGTCATTTTTCCTGAAGCTGCGTTTCTAAATGAGGGTTTTGTAGCTAAAGAGCTAAATAAGAGCTCAGATTTCATATACAGTGTTCACTGCAAGCTCAGCCAATCAGAACGTGATGACATCACAATGCGTGAATCGCCACGGCGACGATGATGTCACAATGGCCGAAGTTTATAAAAGCCAGAACTCGTGCGCTCGATTCCATTTCCAGTTTGACGCTCGAGCTGCGCGCATCGCTTCACGAGCTTCTCCTGAACCAACTATCAAGAACAATGACTGAGCAGAGGAAGAAGGGGAAGAAGAAGAAGGGTCAAGCGGTGGTCAGCCTGCTGCGCATGGTTCTCCTCCTGGGCTGCTGCAGAGGTGGGACTTCAGAACGTGAGGAGAACCGTGATAAAACCCTGCATGACCGGAACCGAACACAAACCCTGAAAATCAAGAAACCCAGGATATCGCTCTTCAGTGGAACCCTTCAGAACCCAGGAGCTGAAAAAGGTGGACGGGTGGACAGCACAGGTAACCAATCTCAGGTTTGCGAAGAGAACGGACAGGACACTAGTGGACAGCATGAGGACACAGATGTGAAATCGCAGGTGTACAAAGGGAATGGACAGGATGTTACTGGCCCAAAGGATGATACAGGTGTGCAAACTGTAGTTACTGGGCCCAGTTCCTCTCCACCTTCTCAGACGTCCACTAATGGCCACAACGGGGCGTCCATAAGCTCTGTTGAGAACAGAACAGAAAGACGCAGGAAAGTAACTTTTGCAGCTGACATGCATCTGATTCCTGAACCGTCCAACCATGATGGCCTCGAAAGCAGGGCCAGATTGTTTGCCTCACTTGAACAACGTGTGCATGACCTGAACATGGCACTAATAAGAGCACTGAGGCAGGACACAGGACAGAGCCCAGCTGTCACTCCTGACCTGTGCAAACCGAGACCTGGACCGTCCCACACCGGCACCACCACGCTCCCTACCAGGACAGAATCCTCTGGCACTGGGAAGCTGACTGAAGAGGACGATGATGATGATGAGCCAACTCAATCAATTGGATATCGCCTGTTCTTCAGTCTGTTTGCAATAATGTGTTTTTATGTTCTCTTATTTCACCTTCATCTGCTGTTTAAAAGCCTTTTCTACTGAACCAGCACTGAAGACACACCTGTGCAGGAGAACATCTCTACAGTACAGCAGTGTTGAGCTCCGCTGGTGTTCAGCTCCACTGGTGTTCAGCTCCACTGTTGTTGAGCTCCGCTGGTGTTCAGCTCCACTGTTGTTGAGCTCCGCTGGTGTTCAGCTCCACTGTTGTTGAGCTCTGCTGGTGTTGAGCTCTGCTGGTGTTGAGCTCCGCTGGTGTTGATTTAATTGTTTTTAATTGAAATTAAAACAACTTTAAAACATGAAGGTAAATGTCTGCATGTGTGGTTTTCTGTAAAGTGTATATCTGTATATTCATCGTTTACTGTTCTTATACACACATATCCGATCCTACTGACGGCTCCTTAGGTGAACTTACACTGAACTGAAGGAGAACTGAAGGACTCCAGTGCAACGTCACTAATTATTCTGACCAATCACAAGCTGCCAGCTGTCTTTAAAATGACTCCACTTACACACCTGATTTGCTGCTTTCAGATTCTGACGTTTCATCAAATATATATGGCTAACATATATGGATACACCATGTAATACCATATAAATGCTTGTCATTTAAGGACATACACATTGTATTATGGGAATTTCATGTATGTTATAAACTTATATTAACATATAACCAGAGAATGTATATATGTGTTAATAATATATCACATTATAGGTAACATATATGGAAACGCCACTCTTGATATAGTGACATATGTCATATATTACATTTCTGTATGGGCCTGAGCAAAGCCTCCTAGTAAGGGGTGATCACCGTTTACTCCAACTGTCTGCGGTCAGTCAGGACTGTACAGTGGACCACCAGCCCAGTTAACGACCGCGCTCTGTGGTTCAGTGTTTTGGTGGGCTGCCTGAAGCCTGTAGTGAAATTGTAGTGAAAATTATTCCTGCAGCTACACAAAAATCTGTAAGCGCTCCAGCTGTTAACCACAAATCATAACCCTGTAGAGGCTCCAGCTACTAGCTCCAGAAAACTGTAGCTGACTACAAAAGCACAGAAGCGCTGCGTAGCTCCTCCCCATTCCTGCTTAAAGCCATGAAACACAACATCTCCAACAATTCCCAGACTAAATAAAGAGACAGGAAGCAGGAACAGCTCCACGCTGGAAGACCTCAGATGAAGATCATAGAGCACTGAGGCTGAGAATTGGTGGGAGAGCAGGTTACACTGCACTGGTCCCATCAGAGCAGTAAACACCACCACAGACACACTGAGCCAGTTCTCTACAAGCTCTGTGAATGACCAACATTCAGCTCCAGTTCCAGGAATCAAATCACCTCCTTCACCTTCCCGTCAGCTGCTGATCAGGTTGGGTTATGGATTGCTAGGTGGTCTTCATGGGAGAGATGACTGGTATGTATGAAGTTCTTTGCCAAGTGGATGAACTTAGCTGAGCAGTAGAATTTGCTGTTTGGATGGTCTGATATGATTTCTGGGGTTCTACTGAGGAGCAAAGCACTGAGATGAAGTTCAAAAAGTGAAATGTATGAAGTGTCACCATAAAATGAAGCTGATACGTGCCAGCAAAGCAGATCATCTGGAATGGTTTGTTTTTCCTTCTCCTAGTTAATGATTTAGTGCTTTTTACTAATACACACTGTGGGGAAATTGAAGGGAATCATTGATGGCTACGATTGTGGTTTTTGTGGTTTTTGTGTGACATGATATAGGACCTGTAGATGGAACAGCACAGAGGAAGACCAATACAAAGGTCTGTGAGATCTGGGTCATTGTTTGACAGGTCCAAGGCCAGCCTGTTTTCTAGTATGACATTAATTTATAGGTATTAAAAATCTTCACCTAAGCAATAGAATAATCTGGTAATCAGCTTAAAGGGGCGGTTTACAGTAAAACAAATGCATTTATTTAGGATACACACACTCCTCCCAAAAATTTTAGGCATCCAAGAAAATTGATTTGTCTTTGCAGTGTGTTGTTGTAACAAGAATTTCTTGTTTGAAAAAAAAGAAAGTTGGTCAGACAAATACAGTCAGAAGAAGACCGGTTTGGTTCCTGACTTCTCGCTGTTCTCCAGCTATCATTCTCTTCAGCTCCATCAGCAGCACCTGATTTAATTCAATGAAGAATTGATTAGATAAGCTTGTATTGGATAGTAACTGTAAATACTAGACTTCCCCGAGGAGAGGACAGAAAATGGCTAAGCTAACACATACAGAACAATCGTAGTGGAGTGTTTATTGGTATTTATTTTAAACATTGGGATTTCCTACATTTGCTCTAAGTGTGTTAAATAGCTTAAGATTAAGAGACCCTTATTAGTCCCACAACGGGGAAATTTCACCTCTGCATTTAACCCATCCGTGAAGTGAAACACCTCATACACACTAGTGAGCACACACACACTAGGGGGCAGTGAGCACACTTGCCTGGCACAGTGGGCAGCCCAATCAGCAGTTGGGGGTTAGGTGTCTTGCTCAAGGACACCTCAGTCATGTGCTGTCAGCTCTGGTGATCGAACCGGCGATTTTTTTTGTAGTTGTTTACTATATATTGTGGAATTTAGAAGATAGTCCAGTGTAGGTTTGTCTTTTACATGGATCAATGACACAGCATTAAAGAATATTGAGTTATATATGGCTAAAATACATATACTTGTTCTATTTGGTTGTCAGTATGTCTTCAAGGCCTCTGTCACTGAAACATGTTCACACAGGGTCTACAGTTACGTCAAATTGATATTATGGAGGATGGAATTGCTGGAAGCACACAGACTCTCTCCAAGATGGCTAGGAAAATAAGAGCCATCTGCATCAGTAGAGCAGCCGGAAGGTGCAGATTGTTGGTAGTCACAGGGAGTTTGTAATGCTGGATGAGAGCAACTTTCCTCATCAGCAAAAGGTAAGGAAGGCCACATTCTGCCATTGCAGTGATCGAATTCAGTATCAATTAAATACCGTTTCCCTAACCTGGAGATCACTGCATAAGTTCAAGTTGTGAGGTTATGAAGTGACCGTTTCAAAGAATTTGCCTCTGACCCTTCTTCTGGAGTTACTTAAAATAAGCTTGATTTAAAATGTACTTAAAATTGTCTCCATGTTCCACTGGAATCGCTTTAGGTCCTGCTACTGTGTCGTATTATTTACTTCATTATTTACTGTAGTAAAGCAGTGCTGTGGATCTGGGTTTGAGGGTAAGGAGGAGACTTCATATGTGTAAATATCATAGTTAAAACAGAGGGAAATGACATTTAGTCTAACTTCCTAACTTCTAAAGAGAGAGTTAGGGAAGAATCCATGTAAGGAAGTGGGTGGCAGCAAAAGTACATGGTGCCTAATTCATTTTTTTTTGCTTAAACCTAATCTGAAATGGAAAATGTTTGTTTTTCAGTATGGAAGAGGACGGTGTGCAAACACATGTGCAGAGCTGGACGAGGTACACAAACCATGTACCTGAGTTAAAGTCGAGACCCCCAAGGTAAAATATTCCTCCAGTAAAAGTAGATGTTCCTCCCTTTAGACCTCCAGCTTGAGTAAATGTACTAAAGTATTTCCCTTCAAATGTACTTAAGTATAAAGTAAAAGTACTAAAAGAGTAATTCTGGCTCTGATGTCCTGTTATCATTTTTATAACCAGACTGGCTTCATGAACTCATTTCAGGTGAAAGTCCTCCAGCGTCTCTCTTGGTAAACCAGTCTTTTAATAGAACGTCATTAATTAGTGATGCTGACGTCTATTAAAATGATCAGAAGCACAAAACACTGAAGGTAAACAGTTTCCATCAGGGAGAACCGAGTGGCTCTGAAATCACTTTTTACACACAAGCAAAGTTTCAGTTTCAGATTTATTTACAACTGTTTAAAAAAAAACAGGATGCTGTTGGCTGGATATTTTTGGTTGGTGGACTATTCTCAGTCCAGCTGTGACACTGAGGTGTTTAAAATCTCCAGCAGCACTGCTCAGTCTGATCCACTCAGACCAGCACAACACATATTAACACAACACCACCCAAATAGTACCTGCTCTGTGAGGGTCCATGGGGGTCCTGACCACTGAAGAACAGAGTATCAGAGAAACAGATGGACTACAGTCTGTAACTGTAGAACTACAAAGTGCAGCTATACAGTAAGTGGAGCTGATAAAGTGGACAGTGGGTGTAGAAACGAGGAGGTGGTCATCATGTTACGTCTGATCATTTGAAGAACAGAGCCAGTAACTGTGGAACATCAAAAACTGTGAATACGATGATTTTATGGAATATTTCTCTTGCTGTGTTGCACTAAATCCAGGTAAACAATGACTAATTTTCCTCTCTTCATAATGAAACATGGTCAGGGTTGGTCAGTGTTCTACAAGCACTGACTAAATACCCACTATGTTCATGTTGTTCTGCACTGCCACATAATTTATCACTGTCCCAGTACATGTTGTCATATTGCCCAGATGTGACAACACAGCTTGAAACAGATGGTTAGTCTGCAGTTTATATATTATGTAAGCTTGTAAACATCTCTGCCCTGTCAGTGTTTTCTAACAAAAGGCTCATGTTTACAGCTTTGTCTAAGCAGATAATGTGGTGAGGTGCTGGAGAACAACACTGAAGTAATGTCTGCCCAAGACTGTATCAGTTACCAAACTAAAAGACAAAGACTGAAATCTTTTATTCATTTACTGCATTAAGGTGGGCAAGCCAGGGGCAACAGTGGCAAGGAAAAACTCCCTCAGAACTGAGGAAGAAACCTTGGGAGGAACCAGGCTCACCAGGGGGGACCCATCCTCCTCTGGTCAAACTACCTACAAGTGATTATACTACTAATATTAACAGCAGTAATATTGATATTAGGAATATCTAGGAGTCTATGAGAACATCAGGGTAGGGTGGGCAGCTCATCCAAGGTGGTTGGTGGTAGGCGTGGGCAGCTGGTCTGAAGTGGGTAGCAGGGGGGCTCGGCAGTCAGTCGTCCTTCAGTGTCCAGCCGGACATGTGGGCAGTTGTATACTCGGAAAAAAAGCAGGTAAATGGGATTAGTTTTGTTCTATCCGTTTGTATATAAACAGGGAATGTAAACATTTACAGAGTGTGGCTAACGACTATAAAATGAAATAAGATTAAGGGACTAGTGGAAAATGAAGGGAATATATCAGTTGATTTGTTTGTAATGTTTTTAAGAGGGGGAAAAATCTTCATGCTGCCTACAAGGCCATTGGTGTAGATAGAAACACTAGTGGCCAGTGCTCCCATTGCAGAGCTTGCTACTGTGGCACCTCAAGAGTACAGTAAGCTGTTGGAGGGTCACTCACGACAAGAGAAATTGCAAGTGTTTAAACAATGTTTAAACAATGACGCACAGCTTTTGACCACTGTGGAAATGTACAAAAAGAAAAACAAACTTTTACCTTTAATGAAAAGAAAATAAGAAGCTTGTTTTTTTTTTTACTACAACTGGCAACACTCTTGAATTAGGAGTTAGACGTTGTGCATAATAGAGTCAAATTAGCACTTTTCAGAGGACATTTGTGTCACGGTTGGCCCCTCCCAGTCCTGTCCATGTGTTGTGTTTTGGTTTTGTAACTCCGCCCCTGATTGTTTTCACCTGTCCCTCATTGTTCCGTGTATTTAAGCCCTGTGTTTGCCCCTTGTGTTTGCCAGTCTTTGTATCTTTGTATCTGGTCTTTGTTTGATTGTATTGGTCTTTGTTTAATGTGTGGATTCTGGTTTTTGTCATGTCTGTTCCTCGATCTGTCCGTATTGGCTATATGAACTTGGACTGTTATGACCACGACCCTGGATTTGCCCATAATAAATCTCGCTTATCTCAGCGTGTGCATCCGCCTCCTCGCTCCACCTTACAATCGGGTAAGAGCCCTCTGTTTTCTTTGTCTTTTAAAATTTTTGCAAAGAGAGAGTAAAAATATTTGCTACTGTGTTTGTTACAAAGTAAAGAAACTACAGCCTGATTATTCAATAATCAATTATCAATAAAACTTTTTTGGTTTATTCAATAAAGTTCTAACTACCCTGTTATCTCCTTTTGAGGTTTCCTTGTGATTTTAGGCTGGTAAAAAACAAATTTATACCAGCTTATGCTCAATACTTACATTGAGTAAATGCCCATGAATTGTTTCGACTTTAGGGGCTGCAAAATGTTTTAGAAATGTTGACCAATTAATGTATAAATGACTTAACAGTAGGACTTTAGTTTGTAAATGACTTATTATTTTTAGATATTATATATATGGAATAGTTCCCACTTTAGATTAGGGGCTGCAAATAATTTATGTGTAATGAACAGGCAATTAATAAAACATGAGTAAGAAAGGCACTACTGTTTGTTAAAGTTTAACTAATCATTTGTAGCCCAAAAATTTTAATGAATCTTACTGTGGTTCACAAAAGATTGCATTTATTGCATATAGCAAAAGCACTTATGGAGAGAAAAGTGAGAGTCTAAAGATGGTTGGGCTAGTGTAGTGGTTAACACCTCTGCCTTCTACACTGTAGACTGGGGTTCAATCCCCACCTGGGCAAACACCCTACAATATACCAATAAGAGTCCTTGGGCAAGACTCCTAACACCGCCTTGGCCTGCCTGTGTAAAATGATCAAATTGTAAGTCAAATGCCGTAAATGTAAATAACCCTGAGCTAAGATACTAAAGTCAGTGTTGATTCTTAGTTCTAGTGACACGCAGTAGAGGGTTTTGAGGTTTTGCAGAAGCTCTAGGTTACAGTTCATTTCAATGCTTCACAGAGAGATGGACCTTCAGTCGCCGTTAGAAGACGGTGAGGAATTCTGCTGTTCAGTGGAAGTTTGTTCCACCACATGGGCTCCAATGGACGAGTCTTGACGTTTGTCTTTTATGTGCTGTGGGTCAAGCTGGTCTGTACTTGAAGCTTAAATTGCTCTACGTCATCAGGTAGGAAGGAGCTGGTCCATTTTTTGGCTTTGCAGGCTGGTGCCAGAGTTTACATCTGATGTGAACACTTACTGGACACCAGTAAAAACAATGCAGCAGTGGGGTGATACAAGTAAACCTATTGACCACATGAAAGGTGACCGTCCTAGAGATAAAGGGTCAAATCGTCCAGAAACCTGCATGACGGGTTTGCAGTGACTGTAAGTTGTCATCAACAACACCAGGTCTTCATACACACACAGGCAGAGAATAAAGAGTTCTCCATAGAGACGTGATGACCGTTCTACATGTTATTATATACGGGCCATTAGAAAACCCTGATATCTTGTAAATAGGACACATTGTAGACTGTATTGCCCAAACGCCACCACTGCCATTAATCTATAGAACAATGAACAACTCTTAAACACTTGATTAGTTCATGATTAATAGATCGTAAAGCAGAAGTTTATAGATGTTTCATTTTGAAAGGTTTTTTGGCTAAAGAACACCTAAACTTGCTACTAACATATGAATTTGTATTGTAGTATGTACATAACTGATGAATAACTGCTGAAATCCTGAGCTATTCCTCATTTGTTAATCATGAAGTAAGAGCTTATAGGTGTCTTATAAAGTGCTGTTAATATATGAATGAATGGTTTAAAGCTCTAAATACATCATTAGTTCATGATTAGTTAATTATGAATTAAAAGCACATAAATGTTTTATAAATGAACGTTATTTTAAAGTGTTACCGTGTTTTCTTTGTCTTTTAAAATTTTTGCAAAGAGAGAGTACAAATATTTGCTACTGTGTTTGTTACAAAGTAAAGAAACTACAGCCTGATTATTCAATAATCAGTAATCAATAAAACCTTTTTGGTTCATTCAATAAAGTTCTAACTACCCTGTTATCTCCTTTTGAGGTTTCCTTGTTATTTTAGCCTGGTAAAAAAATTTATACCAGCTTATGCTCAATACTTACATTGAGTAAATGTCCATGAATTGTTTATTTTTTTGTTTGTTTCGACTTTAGATTAGGGGCTGCAAAATGTTTTAGAAATGTTGACCAATTAATGTATAAATGACTTAACAGAAGGACTTTAGTTTGTAAATGACTTATTATTTTTAGATATTGATATATATGGAATAGTTCCCACTTTAGATTAGGGGCTGCAAATAATTTATATGTAATGAACAGGCAATTTATAAAACATGAGTAAGAAAGTCACTACTGTTTGTTAATGTTTAACGAATCATTTGTAGGACTAAACATTTTTAATGAATCTTACTGTGGTTCACAAAAGGCAAGTTGAATTAGCAGATTAAAATTTTTTTAATTAATGGGTTCTTTTTTGCTTGTTTGTCCATCATTCTTTATGTATAAATTGCATTTATTGCAGATGCAGGTTCACACATCAGGCTCACACATCAAACCATTTAAATAAAAGATGAAACACAATTAAACAAAAGAGCACACTGAATGAATGAAGCTTAACTGAAATGTCAGAATGCAGACTCAATCCTTTATGGCTGCTCAGCCTGACTAGAAAGCTGCCAAGTTAAACAAATACAGCACTTTGTTTTATTATCTCTTTAATACGCTAAATAAAACAACTGTCGACTCTTTGTCTGGTTTAAAGCCAGCATGTCTTTACTGTCTCTCAGGGCAGATGTCTTGGAATCCAGAGAATCTGGTTTTAATTTTGTGATGTGTTTGTTAAAACATAACTAAACAAAACTAAACACATCCATGAAAACAAAGGGGTGGCTCAGCAGCCATGTGGAAATTGTGTTGCCAGCTTCAAATATAAATCTTTGCTTCTATCAAATAAGTTGAATTTTCCATTTTTAAAAATGTGCCGTGTAGTTTATATGAGCAGTCACTTTATTTATCATATTTAAAAAAAAAAAACTACATTTCTGTCACTAAATTAGAGCTTTGATAAAAGAACACCATAAATTAAACGCCTATCAAACGTCCAGTTTCACTTTTCCAGTGAAAGCCCAGACCCCTTTGCATAAAAGTGAACCTCAGATTCCAGATCTCTCCTTTGCCCTTCCACCAGTCCTGCATGAAACCCAACCAAAATTTCTGAACAGATCAGAGCAGTTGTTTAATGTTGCGTAACCTGTTTTGAATGATTCAGTATGAGTGTTCACTGTGAGTGCAGTGTCATATTGAAACCACAAGTTGTATATAAATCACAGTATAAATACATAAAATCAAAAAAATAAAATGAGGCGCAAGAGACAAAAAACAAAACCAAAGAACAAACACAGGCAACAATTCATAAAGAGTGATTCATTCAAAAACTAGTATGTAAAGACAAACGGGTGTGTGAAATGAACCACTACCATAGTCAGTAGTTCATTAGTTGGGGAAGAGAACCTCTAGTGGTCATGTGCAGGTACGGCAGGCAAAGGTGTGATAAATATGTACTGTATTAAACTAATGTGTTAATTACATTTTATTTTTTAACCCATTTGTATTTCTGGTTAAGGGTGATATATTATGTGTTATATTAACATGTTCAACATAGCCAGATTTACTAAAAGAGGCACTAATTTCTGACAGTCTACTGACATTCTGTGCTAGTGGCCAGTTTAGCTACTAAGAACTTCCATGTAAATAAACACAAGCACAACATTGTGATTAAAATATGAGCAATGAAATGTAAAAATGTGTTTCTTTTGTATGGAAGCTCTTTTTGCCTGACTGCATCCCAAACATACTACAGTACTAAAAATATGTGTGTGGCTGGGGACACAGCCATAACCAATGGCTTTCAATCATCTACCTCATTTGTTTTCAACTTATTTTCTCAAAAATTTGATTTACTAAGTGTAATTCATGCAAATTAAGCAATGCATTATGCATTAACACAATGACAACTTACAATACAAAGATTATACAGCACAAAACTGTTGAGTTTTGTTGGTAGTTAAGCTGTGACCTAATGAGAAATTAAACTCAGTTAACAATGTACTCAACTAATAATTGCTATATATTTAATCACTTACTAATATAAAAATACCTAATATAGAAATTATGGCAATTTAGGTAAACACTAGAATATCATTTTCAACAATTTGTGACCCTCAATATAAAGTGTAACCATGATAAGTTATTAAACATACCTAAATGCACAGTAAATGCTATCACTAAATTTGTATTACATGCATTTGTTGAAAAAGCAGATGTGCTTTTGTTTTGTTTTGTTTTCTCTCTGAACAATTTAAATTGCACTTAAGTAGATTTAAGTGTGTAATTTGTAGAAATAATTAGAATAACTATATAGTATATACATTATGTACATTTACATTTACAGCGTTTAACAGATGCTCTTATCCAGAGCAACTTACAAAAAGTGCTTTGTCTGTCTAGAGAAAGTATCTTTGCTAGTTACCAGTAGGTTAGAGAGAAAGACGGTCCTAAGCTCAGAGACTGCTAGAAACTAAAGTCACAAAATGAACAGAGTTAAGCACAGAACTCTGTGCAATACACTACACTACACTACAATACACTACACTACACTACAATACACTATAATACACTACACTACACTACAATACACTATAATACACTACACTACACTACAATACACTATAATACAATGAACTACAATGCAGGGCAATACAATAAAATACAATATAATACAATAGTGCAGCACGATATATTGCAATCAATATGTAATTCAATGCTCATTTAAGTGCTGTGTAAAGAGATGAGTCTTCAGTCTGTGTTTGAAGACAGCGAGAGACTCTACTGTATGGGAGTTCATTCCTCCACTTGGGTGCCAGTACAGAGAACATTCTAGACGCTTGTCTTCCACGTGTATCGAAGGGTGGCGGGTCAAGGCGATCTGTACTTGAAGCTCGAAGTATACACTTGGAATTATATGTATATACTACTGGTGCATTTCTCTGTTACATATTGAAGTATACTATAAGTAAAAAGTAGACTATCAGTAAAACTAAGTACAATTAAAAACTAGACTATCAGTAAAACTAAGTACAATTAAATGCATTCAACAAATGAAACGCTGAATATGTAATCTGTACTTTTCTGTTCTAAATTAATTTAATTAAGCAATTGTTCAGACACAAATGTTTCAGTATTGACTCTTTTGGTAGTGACAATATTTTCTAATTTTGAGCAGAACTCAAAAACACTAGCCAGGTACACAGCTGTGGGCACCCTACTTGGGGATTTTGGGAGTTGGAGGCTTGCATGGTGCAACCCCGCTTTTTTAAAAATGAATTGATAGCATATGTAAATGTTCTACTTTATTCCATACTGCTGTGTATGGTCCACCCAAATATATATGCAAATACCCTAAATGAAACATTCATGCTGCACTTTAATCAAACAATCATTATTTTATTAAGTATCACTGCATGGCAAGGAGCATACATCATAGACTCATTTTAGTTTTATGTGATGATTAATATGTGAAAAGTTAAAATTGACACAATTCATGATTTATTTCATTTTTTCTATTTAAATGTAATCTAAATACCATGAATACATACAGGTAACATAAAGGTAAAAATAACAGTACATTTAATGCGGTTATGTTTCTTTATATGTTCTACAATATGCAGCATCATTATCTTTGTAAAATAAAACAGATCTTGATTGAAAGGCACTGATGCAGTTACACTACTGAATTGCAGATTATTTAGGTACTTCATAGTACTTCATAGTCTGCAAGCTGTCTACTGACACTCCAGTGAAACATTGCTGCGCATTTCTCAATGTTCTGTTAGGAGTTACAGGGATGCAACATAGTCATTAGCAGCACTGACCATGTGGCGTAGTGCTAACATAATGAGGATGTCTGTTGGATCATTTGTGTCAGATTCATAACAGTAGTTCTTGACTGGGAAGATAAACTTCACAGGAGCTCCAATCATATTAGAGCACTGGTTGATCTGAACACACACATTCAGAGAGGGAGAGAGAGAGAGAGAGAGAGAGGGAGAGAGAGAGGGCAGGAAGAGGTCATCAGTAAATGATAATGGAGCTTCACAATGCAAAGTTACTTATTTCCATCTATTCTCAATTATTGCATCACATCAAATACTAACATCAGTTTTTTTTCTATTACCTTGATATGAAGGCCTACCTATAGACAATGTGTTACCCAGGAACAGATGAGGTAAACATACTGAGATCACACAGAATCAGGGCTAAGAAAAATACACATTTGGCAAAAGGCTCTAAAATGTTTTTACTTACAAAAAACTCACATTACAACAAATATATCTTTATACAACATTTAGCGTTTTTTTTTTTACTTTATTTTTTTATTAACAACTAGAATTTAAGCATTTTATTTTGTAACTCAAGCATGTAAAGGGTAGTGCAACCTGGTACCATTAGTTTACTGTAATGTTACCATTACAATGAATAACTTTTTATTAACAGATCTAGAAAACTCATGTAATTTTCTTTAACATATTGTTACCATTATTTTACAATTTTATTACTGATCTGTTACCACTACAATCATTAACTTATTCTTTGGTTACAATTAGAAAATTAGCAAGTTCATGTTAGGAAGTTACAATTTGTTACAATACTACTGCCATGTCATTACATGTTTATTACTGAATTGTAAAGTAAAACACTAACCTGGTACCCACTGTTTAAGTATTTAAAGTATTTATGATGAAACAGTTTGTATGTGAACTAGTTTATTGGTGTCCATTCCAGTATGGTTTTATTTGCAGATTGAATATTACAATTTTAAACAAAAAAAGGATTTTTTTTGGAACAGGAACAGGTACTGAGTTGTATTATTTTAAAAGTGAATGCTCATGTTCAATATCACAAAAGTGCAGATGGAACCTGAAATTCTAAATTATGACATTTTTTCAATATATCATCCTAACATTCTGTCGATTTGTAGATTAATCCCTGAACCTCACTCTAGAAGGACATACAGCTGTCTTGGCTTTATCCTTTTGAGCACTGTGAGATTATGACTATGATTTATGACATAAATAAATAAATTGTGGCTTTTCTTGAAAAGTCTTGCTTAGTGGCCCCAAACTTAGTAATGGAAACCTGGTTCCAACCCTAATCCATGTCCATGTCCTAGTCCATGGCTGGATCAGATGCATTCATATTAGGTTAATTAAGGGGGTTGCAGGTTGGAACTAAACTCTGCAGGAAAGTAGGTCTTCGGGAGGAAGGTTGGTAAACACGGGTGTAGCAATTAAGATTAATATCTGCGCCTCTGTAATCCAACCAGATGAGGAATATCAGGAGCTCACCTTTTCTTGAATTTTCTTGCTTGTGTAGGTCTTTTTCACATCTTGTTTAACAAGGAGGCAGACTTCATCAATCTTTGTCAAAAGAACGATTTGAGGAATGTCTGTAATACACAACATCCATTCAGAATCATTAGAATTCCATTAGATTTTATACATTTCTAATAATTATTGTTTATTTTCTCATCCACTGATCTTAAGTACTGCTATAGTATGTTATTCCTCTCTTTTCTTATATTTTCATTTTCCCTGAATGTTGTACTTATATTGTACTTAATTGCTCATAATTAATGTACAGTTGTACACCGATCAGACATAACCTTGTTTCTACACTCATTGTCCATTTTATTAGCTCCACTTACTATATACGCTCACTAGCCACTTTATTAGGTACAGTTGCTTGTTAACACAAATAGCTAATCAATCACAGGGCCGCAACTCAGTGCATTTAGGCATGTAGAGGTGGTCAAGACAACTTGCTGAAGTGCAGACCGAGCATCAGAATGGGGAAGAAAGGTGATTTAAGTGGCTTTGAATGTGGTGTGGTTGTTGGTGCCAGACGGGCTGGTCTGAGTATTTCAGAAACTGCTGATCTACTGGCATTTTCACACACAAACATCTCTAGGGTTTACAGAGAACGGTCCAGAAAAGAGGAAATGTCCAGTGAGCGGTCAGTTGTGTGGATGAAAATGCCTTGTTGATGTGAGAGGTCAGAGGACTGGTTCCAGATGATAGGAAGGCAGCAGGAACTCAAATAACCAACCAGAATCTCTGAGGAACGTTTCCAACACCTTGTTAAAAGTCTGCCACAAAGAATTAAGACAGTTCTGAAGGCAAAAGCGGGTCCAACCATGTACCTAATAAAGTGGCCGGTGAGTGTAGATGCACTTTGTAGTTCTACAAAGTGGTAAATGGACCATTCTCAGTCCAGCAGTGACACTGAGCTGTTTAAAAACTCCAGTTACAAATTGCACTTACTATATAAGTGGAGCTGATAAAAATGGGCAATGAGTGTAGAAACAAGGAGGTGGTCATAGTGTTTGGTGTGATTGGTGCATATGTCTGTCACAGATTAGTAATGTGGTGATGGGCCCAAGTGCATAGTGTGGAAACTTGTTTATTGCAAGGGAGGAAACATGGCAATTTTTCAAGAGGGGGAAAACAAAACATTTGCTTGCAGATTGTCATAAAGCACTCACACTAAAATAAACTGATATTACTGTAGCATAAACTGGCAGAGTAGCATAATCTTAATCATGCAGTTTTATTATCAGTAAAAACACAAATAATGGATGAGACTCAATATTGAGTCATACTGAGTGTTTATCATGCGAATGAGAAAAAATGAGAAAGAAATCTCAACAAATAGTCCAGACAACAGTGGTCCTATGGTCCAGACTGACCACTAATGAAAGACTAGAGGTCATAAGTCAAGCACACTGAAAAGACTATGAAATGATACTGAAATCCTAAAACATATAAAGATGTTTTTTTTTTCAGCCAAGATGCTTGTATACCTGCCATGTTTGCATTGTTTTGTGGTAAAAATGGTTTTATTTTTGTCATGCTGAAAAAAACTTATTAAATAGCATTTTAATACCTAAAATCACTTACCATAAATAACATTACTTACCAATGTCATTGGCTCGTTCTTTGACTGTTTTCATCTTATTGATGATAGACTGATCCATTAGAGAGAGGCTGTTTGCTGACACAACGGTCACCAGACAGTGAACTTTATCATCTGGGCTGGGGTTACTAACATAGTTACGGTCACATTCTTTCAGAGGAGTGTCAGACTTAAACTGGAAGAAAGGGGCACATTTGTTTTTGTGTGGTATCTGAATATCACAACTGTTTAAACCCTTAAAATCCATTTAAAAAGAGGGATGTCCAAGAGTTGGAATTAAAGGTAATTAAAAATTAAAGGTAATAAAACATTATGCAAAAATCTTAGACGCCTGAGAAAAAAATACATTTAAAATACTATTTGAATGGTAGTGTGTATTTGCACAGAAATTATAATGAAATGCACTTAATATTAATATAACAGGTAGTAATTTGTGTATAGCAGGGTGTTAGCTTATCCACTTCTAAATCTCTTCTTGTGGCAGCTCAATATTATTTGTAGCTCTCATCCAATATCTGTGCTTTAGAGCGATGGCTTGAGGGCATCAGTGAGAAATCGGGAATCAAATCTTTGTTCTAAACAGCTCATAAGCTGTAAATTAATTTTTGAAAACAAAAAAAAATATTTTTTCACTTTTTGCTAAACTTGTGTTTATTTAATTTGTAATTATATATGCAAAAAACACACTTCCTGCCTGAAAACATGGTGTGTAAGACTTTTGCACAACAATGTATATAAAACTAAGCCAACTTAACAATAACAATAAAAAAAGTAATTTTTTCTAAGTATTTAGTATGTGTAGTCAGAGACCACCCTTTCTTCATTAAATTTCTAGTTACTTCCATAAAGTACAAGTTTTTTCAGGAAAAAAGCCTCATATCTCCAAAATGATAACTTGAATGAAAAAAAATACTTCTAGTAAGTCAATTGAACTTTTTTCAAAGTCAATTTGGGTCATTTCTTTTAGTCAGCTCATCATGAAATTTACACACAATGAAAAAGGCAACAGATATTTTCAAATTATATAAAAAATTAACTTCTTTTTTTGTAAAATTTTAAATACGTTTCCTGCTTTTTTCTGATAATGAAAAATAAATAATGTGGCTATTTTGACAGGAAATTAATTAAACAAAAATCAGTCTCTGATTGTTGTATAAACATTCTAAACATACCTTATATCCTTCTTTCACATGGCCCAATAGGGCACTGATGACATCAGCTGTTTGAACTCCATCTTTGTTTTCAAGGCCCATGACATCATTCATGACAAATGGTAAAAATCCACCATTTCCATTTTCGATTTTGTAGGTCTTGTACTGTAGAGGTACAAGATTGTACATAAGCACAATTCAGGTTGATGTTACATTTTACAACAGTGTATCTTAAGTTTGCTCCTGGCAACCTACAGCCCTGCACAGCTATTCCTGGCCCAAAATGTCTGATTGATTATAATAAGTTGATGAGCTAGATCAGATGTATTAAGTTAACAGATACTACAGTGCAACTGCTTTGAATGGTTGGAAAATAGTAGAAATTAAACATATAGGAATGCTACTGTAATCAGAAGAGCTGCACTGTTTTCATTCACTGCTCTTTCCACATGCAAGGTTTTTGGATTTGTGGTTTTCCCACCAAAGTATGTGACAATTGTGAAATTGTGGGGTGTGTTTTTTGCCACCGAAACGTCTGTTTGATATTTTGATTTGTGAAGAGTAGAGAATTAAAGCAGCTTTTGTTAAAGCCATCTGTAATAGATTTACTTCAGTGTTTAGGGTCATTGTCTCACTGCATCACCTATCTGCATTTAGCTGGTGGACAGCCACCCTGAAGTGACCCTATAGGATACCTTGATAAATTTAGGAATTTATTTTTCCCTCAATGATGTCAGTCCAGGCCCAGAGACAGGAAATCATGGTGCCCTTTGACACCATATGTAGTGCTGTGTGTTCGTCTCACACAATTCCACCATTTCAAACTAGTTTCATCAGTCATGGGCACTATTATGAACAAAGATGTTAATCAGTATAAATGATTCTTTAAAGCTCTGCACTTCTAGAAAGATTAGACACAGTACTTAATCATCTTAATTTGTAGATAATTTGTCTAACTACAGACGGGCAAATATCTAATCTCTCTGGGGTTTTGTGTAAAACTTAGCTCTAGCTCTATGCAACTCTAACTTTATGCAAATCAGCAGTTATTGACGCATGTCTCTGATCTCTTTTTTTGCTTGGCATGGTTCACATAAGCAGGTTTTCATGGCAAACTCAAAATGGTTGAGTGGGTTTATAAGCCAAAATATGTATGTGAACCCCTAGGCTAATGATTTGGACAAAAGCTATGTGGAGTCAAGGCCGGGGGCCATATCACAGAAAATTCTTGTTTTTTTCTTAACTCAAGATCTGACATATCAAGATAAGATTTTTCACAAATTTGTATTACAGAAGAAAATTTGATCTTAATTTAAGAATCATATCGTACAGCATCTCTTCTTATCTCAAGTTAGTAAATCTTAACTTACTCGATTGAAGTCGACAATCAACTGTTGTGTATGTTACCTAGCAAATAACCCTATGCACACAGCTGAATCTAGTAAACATGTAATCAAGTTTGTAATCCAGACAGCTAACATTAGCTGCCATTACTAGAGTAAAAAAAAACCTAAAGTGTGATAAACTGAGAGTTAAGAATATTGTGTCAGCGCTTTGTGCTGTTTATCAGAGTCACTGCTCCACAGTTTCAGTTTCAGTTTCCCAAACACATTAGCCTCGTAACAAACAGACACATGTTCAGCTCTGTCTCCTAATTATTCACCACCATCACTGTAATATTATTTCTGATAAGTTTTTTATCAAGAACAACAGGCGAAGGCAATAAGAGGGGATGGTGCAGATCGTGTCTGCAGCATCTGAGGCTTTCAAACACTGTTGGAAAAAAAACCTAAAAAAAAAGTCAAAGCACCATTTTCACTAGAGATAAATGCTGCCTGACACTCATCAGATGGTCAGAACAGAAATGAAGACCTGGGGTTTATTTTAAAGTTAAGAACATATTTAGGATATTTTGATAACTTAAGTGTTTCTGTAATACTGTTTTCATATTTGTAAATAAGATAAGATTATAGACTTAAGAACTGTTGTTCTGTACTGGTTTCTGTCCCAACGTCAGTCTTAACTGAAGTTGCCATGACAACACAGCAGATCTTAGACTTAGAATTTTCTGTAATATGGCCTCTGATATTTTTAGATGACTTTATACACAAACACAGGTAATGCCAAAGGGTTCTCATACTTTGTCTTTCTTAAAAGAGCTTAAATATAAGCAGTAGCAGAAGATGTTGCTCACTTTTTTGGTGTAACTTTTGTCTGAACATGGTGCCTCCCCAGCTTTGTTTTTAATTTCGTGTTGGAAAGCACTGTCAACAGAGTTGATGAAACAAGACTTTCCCACTCCGATTTGTCCATGCAGAAGGATTCTGAGATGGCTGACATCTGAACTTCTGATTTTGGTATTCCTCAGCTCACCCTCAAGTCTACCTCTTCCACTGAAAAACATTACCTGTATGAAGAACTTACAAGTATATGATGACCTTTATTTGTACTATTAACAAAACAGAGCAGAATTAACCATTTTAGTAAGGTTTGGCTGTTACTGTTGCAACATTAGCACACTATTTGAAAACAATTGGTCACTTGGTCAAACAAAAGCTTCTGGTGCAAGGTTTAGTAATATTGCTATTATGTAGCCTAGTAATTGAGCTGATATGCTAATTTAAAATAAATTTGAGAGAACATAAGTGGACATAGTGGTTCATTTATGAATAAGACAGAGACCAGTTTTGGTGAGACCAGATAGGGTAAGGCAGCAAAGTCCAGTGTATAATGGCATCACCATCCCAAAAACCTTGCCCAAGACTGCTTTGGGATAAACAGTGAATCCAAATGCATAAACATTACTTACTTCCAGTCTACATTTCTCCATGGTTGTTCAAGCTCTGTTCAATAGAAATAGTACATTTTAGGCCAAGACCTTATCTCATAATTATTGTAAAACAATGCAACAGGCAGTGTAGGAACATTTCACATTATAATTTTTAATAAGGGAGCTTTTAGAGGCACTAAACTCTTTAGACATCTGGTTCTTATCACTACCACTGTGGACAGCCATTAAGTTTCTCTAGAACTCAGCATTTCATAATGAACCACTGTGGAAGACAGTGTTGTATAGTAAATCACTGTTATTGGAAGAAAACCTTATATCTCCTTTACCTATTTTACTTTTAATGTAATTCAATGGAACCAGACATTTTAAATTTGGGTCATTTCTTTTGGTCCGTTCATCATGAAATGTACAGACAATGCTAAGGGTAATATTTATTTTCATATTATGTCAAAAAACTGAACTGATAAACAAAAAATGGAGATACAAGGTTTATTTTCTACAACAGCTAATTTATTTATTTTTTTCAGCCAACACAGTCTTTCTCTCTCTCTCTCACACACACACACACACACACACACACACACACACACACACATTGCTCAACTGCATAACAATTAAATCATTATTGAGAGAAGAGAAATATACCAACCTAATGATGGGGGTGCTTCCTGTTCTGTTGAAAAAAAAATATTTAAACCTCTGTGAAATGTAAATTTATTGAATAATGAAGTCACTAAATGACACACACACAGACACACATTGTTCAACTGCATAACACTTAAATCATTATTGAGAGAAGACAAATATACCAACCTTTTGATGAGGATCCTCCCATTTTAGTCTCTTCCTGTTCTGTTGAAAAGAAAAAATATTTAAACCTCTTATACGTTAATATACAATTACCTTTTTAGTACTTTGTAATTATTTAATTTAAATCAAAAGTTTACATTTTATCCACTATTACAGAATTTATATATATATATATATAACTGCAGTGTGTCTCTGGTGAGCAGCTTATAAGCTTACAAAGTGAAAATGAAAGTGAAAATTAAAGAAGTCCCACAATCCACACACACACACACACACACACACACTTACTGGCCTTTACTTCCCCCCCTCATGAAAACAAGGAAATCACACGATTTAAGGGAATGATATTCCCAGTACTGTGATATATATATATATATATATATATATATATATATATATATATATATATATATATATGTGCTTATGCTCAGTATTTTATACTCTCAGCCTGAATGTGAAAGTAAAGGACAAGCATAGGGGAAATTAAGCATTAGATCAAGAATAAATAAAAAAAGGCTAATCAGTTAAATTCAATACCTCTTTATTTATATTTATATACCGCCGAGATAAGCGAGATTTATTAGGGGCAAATCCAGGGTCGCGGTCAAAGCGGTCCAGGTTCAAAAAGCCAACACGTAGAGATCGGGGTTCAGACATAACACAAACCAGAATAGAACCAACAACACAGAAACAAAGCAAACATTGACTAATACAACCAACAGAGACTGATACATCAAACAAAGACTGGCCAACACTAAAGGCAAACACAGGACTTAAGTAACACAGGGAAAACAATCAGGGGCGGAGTAACAAAACAGGGGGTTGGACTAGAACGCCAAAACAAACCAAAACAAAAAAGCGGGAGGAGCCAATCGTGACAGTACCATCCTGCTATGTTCAGAATGTTTCAGCTAGAAAAAATAAATACATGTTGTAGATGTGAATATCAGGAAATTCAATTCTAATCTCCTGTCTTTGCAAATTTATCATATTCATCTGAAATTTATTAGCTTACTTATCTTTACCTGGAAAAACTGGAAGAAGCAAAATAAGCAATTCAAAGAGAAATAAATTGACACACTCTGTTATTTGTCTTATCAAAATATTAATGACATCATGGATGAATGATTCGATTTGTCTAATCGATTAATCCGGTCTGACATTGAATAGAGAATAATGGTATGTCCAGTTAATGAGGATAAAAACAAAGACAAATGAGTCAGTCAAGTAGAATTTTACATCAGCATCACACATCAACACGTACGTTTAGAAACTATTAAAAACTGTTAAATGTTGGGGGGAAATTAAAAAAGTGACATTGCATTTTTGAATAGATCTATATTATATTCAGGTACTGCAGGCTTTCAGATGACCTTTTAGCAGCCAGAGTCATCACGAAAATGACATCTGTTCTATTTTTCAAAATATTGCTGTTTTTCTTTGTTGAGCTAAAAGCTACCAAAACATCTCTGTCTCCTTCCATATCCTTTTTCTCATTCCAACAAATTCTAGCAAACCTATTTAATTCTTCTTCTTCTTCTTTCAGCTGCTCCCTTTAGGGGTCGCCACAGTGGATCATCTGCCTCCATCTTGCCCTATCCGCTGCCTCCTCTACTTTTACACCAACCATCTCCATGTCCACCTTCACTACATCCATAAACCTTCTCTGAGGTCTACCTCTTCTCCTTCTACCCGGCAGCTCCATGTCCAACATTCTTTGTCCAATATATCCACTATTCCTCCTCAACACATGTCCAAACCATCTCAACCTGGCCTCTCTGGCTTTATCTCCAAACTGCTCCACCTTCACTGTCCCTCTGATCTGCTCATTTCTAATCTCGTCCAGCCTTGTCACTCCCAACGAAAATCTCAGCATTTTAGCAAATGCCTATTTAATTAGTGCTCTGAAATCTCCTTACCTCAGTGGTCAGGAGTATCAGCTGTTTCCAGAAGCCTCAGTGATCAGGGTGTGTCTGCTGCAGTGTGTCTCTGGTGAGCAGCTTTTAAGCGTACAAAGTGAAAATGAAAGTGAAGATGAAAGTAGTCCCGTAGTCCCACAATCCACACACACACACACACACACACACACACACACACACACACACACTTACTGGCCTTTACCCCCCCCTCATGAAAACAAGGAAATCACACGATTTATGGGAATGATATTCCCAGTACTGTGATATATATATATATATATATGTGCTTGTGCTCAGTATTTTATACTCTCAGCCTGAATGTGAAAGTAAAGGACAAGCATAGGGGAAATTAAGCATTAGATCAAGAATAAATAAAAAAAGGCTAATCAGTTAAATTCAATACCTCTTTATTTATATTTATATACCGCCGAGATAAGCGAGATTTATTAGGGGCAAATCCAGGGTCGCGGTCAAAGCGGTCCAGGTTCAAAAAGCCAACACGTAGAGATCGGGGTTCAGACATAACACAAACCAGAATAGAACCAACAACACAGAAACAAAGCAAACATTGACTAATACAACCAACAGAGACTGATACATCAAACAAAGACTGGCCAACACTAAAGGCAAACACAGGACTTAAGTAACACAGGGAAAACAATCAGGGGCGGAGTAACAAAACAGGGGGTGGGACTAGAACGCCAAAACAAACCAAAACAAAAAAGCGGGAGGAGCCAATCGTGACAGTACCATCCTGCTATGTTCAGAATGTTTCAGCTAGAAAAAATAAATACATGTTGTAGATGTGAATATCAGGAAATTCAATTCTAATCTCCTGTCTTTGCAAATTTATCATATTCATCTGAAATTTATTAGCTTACTTATCTTTACCTGGAAAAACTGGAAGAAGCAAAATAAGCAATTCAAAGAGAAATAAATTGACACACTCTGTTATTTGTCTTATCAAAATATTAATGACATCATGGATGAATGATTCGATTTGTCTAATCGATTAATCCGGTCTGACATTGAATAGAGAATAATGGTATGTCCAGTTAATGAGGATAAAAACAAAGACAAATGAGTCAGTCAAGTAGAATTTTACATCAGCATCACACATCAACACGTACGTTTAGAAACTATTAAAAACTGTTAAATGTTGGGGGGAAATTAAAAAAGTGACATTGCATTTTTGAATAGATCTATATTATATTCAGGTACTGCAGGCTTTCAGATGACCTTTTAGCAGCCAGAGTCATCACGAAAATGACATCTGTTCTATTTTTCAAAATATTGCTGTTTTTCTTTGTTGAGCTAAAAGCTACCAAAACATCTCTGTCTCCTTCCATATCCTTTTTCTCATTCCAACAAATTCTAGCAAACCTATTTAATTCTTCTTCTTCTTCTTTCAGCTGCTCCCTTTAGGGGTCGCCACAGTGGATCATCTGCCTCCATCTTGCCCTATCCGCTGCCTCCTCTACTTTTACACCAACCATCTCCATGTCCACCTTCACTACATCCATAAACCTTCTCTGAGGTCTACCTCTTCTCCTTCTACCCGGCAGCTCCATGTCCAACATTCTTTGTCCAATATATCCACTATTCCTCCTCAACACATGTCCAAACCATCTCAACCTGGCCTCTCTGGCTTTATCTCCAAACTGCTCCACCTTCACTGTCCCTCTGATCTGCTCATTTCTAATCTCGTCCAGCCTTGTCACTCCCAACGAAAATCTCAGCATTTTAGCAAATGCCTATTTAATTAGTGCTCTGAAATCTCCTTACCTCAGTGGTCAGGAGTATCAGCTGTTTCCAGAAGCCTCAGTGATCAGGGTGTGTCTGCTGCAGTGTGTCTCTGGTGAGCAGCTTTTAAGCGTACAAAGTGAAAATGAAAGTGAAGATGAAAGTAGTCCCGTAGTCCCACAATCCACACACACACACACACACACACACACACACACACACACACACACACACACACACTTACTGGCCTTTACCCCCCCCTCATGAAAACAAGGAAATCACACGATTTATGGGAATGATATTCCCAGTACTGTGATATATATATATATATATATGTGCTTGTGCTCAGTATTTTATACTCTCAGCCTGAATGTGAAAGTAAAGGACAAGCATAGGGGAAATTAAGCATTAGATCAAGAATAAATAAAAAAAGGCTAATCAGTTAAATTCAATACCTCTTTATTTATATTTATATACCGCCGAGATAAGCGAGATTTATTAGGGGCAAATCCAGGGTCGCGGTCAAAGCGGTCCAGGTTCAAAAAGCCAACACGTAGAGATCGGGGTTCAGACATAACACAAACCAGAATAGAACCAACAACACAGAAACAAAGCAAACATTGACTAATACAACCAACAGAGACTGATACATCAAACAAAGACTGGCCAACACTAAAGGCAAACACAGGACTTAAGTAACACAGGGAAAACAATCAGGGGCGGAGTAACAAAACAGGGGGTGGGACTAGAACGCCAAAACAAACCAAAACAAAAAAGCGGGAGGAGCCAATCGTGACAGTACCATCCTGCTATGTTCAGAATGTTTCAGCTAGAAAAAATAAATACATGTTGTAGATGTGAATATCAGGAAATTCAATTCTAATCTCCTGTCTTTGCAAATTTATCATATTCATCTGAAATTTATTAGCTTACTTATCTTTACCTGGAAAAACTGGAAGAAGCAAAATAAGCAATTCAAAGAGAAATAAATTGACACACTCTGTTATTTGTCTTATCAAAATATTAATGACATCATGGATGAATGATTCGATTTGTCTAATCGATTAATCCGGTCTGACATTGAATAGAGAATAATGGTATGTCCAGTTAATGAGGATAAAAACAAAGACAAATGAGTCAGTCAAGTAGAATTTTACATCAGCATCACACATCAACACGTACGTTTAGAAACTATTAAAAACTGTTAAATGTTGGGGGGAAATTAAAAAAGTGACATTGCATTTTTGAATAGATCTATATTATATTCAGGTACTGCAGGCTTTCAGATGACCTTTTAGCAGCCAAAGTCATCACGAAAATGACATCTGTTCTATTTTTCAAAATATTGCTGTTTTTCTTTGTTGAGCTAAAAGCTACCAAAACATCTCTGTCTCCTTCCATATCCTTTTTCTCATTCCAGCAAATTCTAGCAAACCTATTTAATTCTTCTTCTTCTTCTTTCAGCTGCTCCCTTTAGGGGTCGCCACAGTGGATCATCTGCCTCCATCTTGCCCTATCCACTGCCTCCTCTACTTTCACACCAACCATCTCCATGTCCACCTTCACTACATCCATAAACCTTCTCTGAGGTCTACCTCTTCTCCTTCTACCCGGCAGCTCCATGTCCAACATTCTTTGTCCAATATATCCACTATTCCTCCTCAACACATATCCAAACCATCTCAACCTGGCCTCTCTGGCTTTATCTCCAAACTGCTCCACCTTCACTGTCCCTCTGATCTGCTCATTTCTAATCTCGTCCAGCCTTGTCACTCCCAACGAAAATCTCAGCATTTTAGCAAATGCCTATTTAATTAGTGCTCTGAAATCTCCTTACCTCAGTGGTCAGGAGTATCAGCTGTTTCCAGAAGCCTCAGTGATCAGGGTGTGTCTGCTGCAGTGTCTCTGGTGAGCAGCTTATAAGCGTACAAAGTGAAAATGAAAGTGAAGATGAAAGTAGTCCCGTAGTCCCACAATCCACACACACACACACACACACACACACACACACACACACACACACTTACTGGCCTTTACCCCCCCCTCATGAAAACAAGGAAATCACACGATTTAAGGGAATGATATTCCCAGTACTGTGATATATATATATATATATATATGTGCTTGTGCTCAGTATTTTATACTCTCAGCCTGAATGTGAAAGTAAAGGACAAGCATAGGGGAAATTAAGCATTAGATCAAGAATAAATAAAAAAAGGCTAATCAGTTAAATTCAATACCTCTTTATTTATATTTATATACCGCCGAGATAAGCGAGATTTATTAGGGGCAAATCCAGGGTCGCGGTCAAAGCGGTCCAGGTTCAAAAAGCCAACACGTAGAGATCGGGGTTCAGACATAACACAAACCAGAATAGAACCAACAACACAGAAACAAAGCAAACATTGACTAATACAACCAACAGAGACTGATACATCAAACAAAGACTGGCCAACACTAAAGGCAAACACAGGACTTAAGTAACACAGGGAAAACAATCAGGGGCGGAGTAACAAAACAGGGGGTGGGACTAGAACGCCAAAACAAACCAAAACAAAAAAGCGGGAGGAGCCAATCGTGACAGTACCATCCTGCTATGTTCAGAATGTTTCAGCTAGAAAAAATAAATACATGTTGTAGATGTGAATATCAGGAAATTCAATTCTAATCTCCTGTCTTTGCAAATTTATCATATTCATCTGAAATTTATTAGCTTACTTATCTTTACCTGGAAAAACTGGAAGAAGCAAAATAAGCAATTCAAAGAGAAATAAATTGACACACTCTGTTATTTGTCTTATCAAAATATTAATGACATCATGGATGAATGATTCGATTTGTCTAATCGATTAATCCGGTCTGACATTGAATAGAGAATAATGGTATGTCCAGTTAATGAGGATAAAAACAAAGACAAATGAGTCAGTCAAGTAGAATTTTACATCAGCATCACACATCAACACGTACGTTTAGAAACTATTAAAAACTGTTAAATGTTGGGGGGAAATTAAAAAAGTGACATTGCATTTTTGAATAGATCTATATTATATTCAGGTACTGCAGGCTTTCAGATGACCTTTTAGCAGCCAAAGTCATCACGAAAATGACATCTGTTCTATTTTTCAAAATATTGCTGTTTTTCTTTGTTGAGCTAAAAGCTACCAAAACATCTCTGTCTCCTTCCATATCCTTTTTCTCATTCCAGCAAATTCTAGCAAACCTATTTAATTCTTCTTCTTCTTCTTTCAGCTGCTCCCTTTAGGGGTCGCCACAGTGGATCATCTGCCTCCATCTTGCCCTATCCACTGCCTCCTCTACTTTCACACCAACCATCTCCATGTCCACCTTCACTACATCCATAAACCTTCTCTGAGGTCTACCTCTTCTCCTTCTACCCGGCAGCTCCATGTCCAACATTCTTTGTCCAATATATCCACTATTCCTCCTCAACACATATCCAAACCATCTCAACCTGGCCTCTCTGGCTTTATCTCCAAACTGCTCCACCTTCACTGTCCCTCTGATCTGCTCATTTCTAATCTCGTCCAGCCTTGTCACTCCCAACGAAAATCTCAGCATTTTAGCAAATGCCTATTTAATTAGTGCTCTGAAATCTCCTTACCTCAGTGGTCAGGAGTATCAGCTGTTTCCAGAAGCCTCAGTGATCAGGGTGTGTCTGCTGCAGTGTCTCTGGTGAGCAGCTTATAAGCGTACAAAGTGAAAATGAAAGTGAAGATGAAAGTAGTCCCGTAGTCCCACAATCCACACACACACACACACACACACACACACACACACACACACACACACTTACTGGCCTTTACCCCCCCCTCATGAAAACAAGGAAATCACACGATTTAAGGGAATGATATTCCCAGTACTGTGATATATATATATATATATGTGCTTGTGCTCAGTATTTTATACTCTCAGCCTGAATGTGAAAGTAAAGGACAAGCATAGGGGAAATTAAGCATTAGATCAAGAATAAATAAAAAAAGGCTAATCAGTTAAATTCAATACCTCTTTATTTATATTTATATACCGCCGAGATAAGCGAGATTTATTAGGGGCAAATCCAGGGTCGCGGTCAAAGCGGTCCAGGTTCAAAAAGCCAACACGTAGAGATCGGGGTTCAGACATAACACAAACCAGAATAGAACCAACAACACAGAAACAAAGCAAACATTGACTAATACAACCAACAGAGACTGATACATCAAACAAAGACTGGCCAACACTAAAGGCAAACACAGGACTTAAGTAACACAGGGAAAACAATCAGGGGCGGAGTAACAAAACAGGGGGTGGGACTAGAACGCCAAAACAAACCAAAACAAAAAAGCGGGAGGAGCCAATCGTGACAGTACCATCCTGCTATGTTCAGAATGTTTCAGCTAGAAAAAATAAATACATGTTGTAGATGTGAATATCAGGAAATTCAATTCTAATCTCCTGTCTTTGCAAATTTATCATATTCATCTGAAATTTATTAGCTTACTTATCTTTACCTGGAAAAACTGGAAGAAGCAAAATAAGCAATTCAAAGAGAAATAAATTGACACACTCTGTTATTTGTCTTATCAAAATATTAATGACATCATGGATGAATGATTCGATTTGTCTAATCGATTAATCCGGTCTGACATTGAATAGAGAATAATGGTATGTCCAGTTAATGAGGATAAAAACAAAGACAAATGAGTCAGTCAAGTAGAATTTTACATCAGCATCACACATCAACACGTACGTTTAGAAACTATTAAAAACTGTTAAATGTTGGGGGGAAATTAAAAAAGTGACATTGCATTTTTGAATAGATCTATATTATATTCAGGTACTGCAGGCTTTCAGATGACCTTTTAGCAGCCAAAGTCATCACGAAAATGACATCTGTTCTATTTTTCAAAATATTGCTGTTTTTCTTTGTTGAGCTAAAAGCTACCAAAACATCTCTGTCTCCTTCCATATCCTTTTTCTCATTCCAGCAAATTCTAGCAAACCTATTTAATTCTTCTTCTTCTTCTTTCAGCTGCTCCCTTTAGGGGTCGCCACAGTGGATCATCTGCCTCCATCTTGCCCTATCCACTGCCTCCTCTACTTTCACACCAACCATCTCCATGTCCACCTTCACTACATCCATAAACCTTCTCTGAGGTCTACCTCTTCTCCTTCTACCCGGCAGCTCCATGTCCAACATTCTTTGTCCAATATATCCACTATTCCTCCTCAACACATATCCAAACCATCTCAACCTGGCCTCTCTGGCTTTATCTCCAAACTGCTCCACCTTCACTGTCCCTCTGATCTGCTCATTTCTAATCTCGTCCAGCCTTGTCACTCCCAACGAAAATCTCAGCATTTTAGCAAATGCCTATTTAATTAGTGCTCTGAAATCTCCTTACCTCAGTGGTCAGGAGTATCAGCTGTTTCCAGAAGCCTCAGTGATCAGGGTGTGTCTGCTGCAGTGTCTCTGGTGAGCAGCTTATAAGCGTACAAAGTGAAAATGAAAGTGAAGATGAAAGTAGTCCCGTAGTCCCACAATCCACGCACACACACACACACACACACACACACACACACACACACACACACTTACTGGCCTTTACCCCCCCCTCATGAAAACAAGGAAATCACACGATTTAAGGGAATGATATTCCCAGTACTGTGATATATACATATATATATGTGCTTGTGCTCAGTATTTTATACACTCAGCCTGAATGTGAAAGTAAAGGACAAGCATAGGGGAAATTAAGCATTAGATCAAGAATAAATAAAAAAAAGGCTAATCAGTTAAATTCAATACCTCTTTATTTATATTTATATACCGCCGAGATAAGCGAGATTTATTAGGGGCAAATCCAGGGTCGCGGTCAAAGCGGTCCAGGTTCAAAAAGCCAACACGTAGAGATCGGGGTTCAGACATAACACAAACCAGAATAGAACCAACAACACAGAAACAAAGCAAACATTGACTAATACAACCAACAGAGACTGATACATCAAACAAAGACTGGCCAACACTAAAGGCAAACACAGGACTTAAGTAACACAGGGAAAACAATCAGGGGCGGAGTAACAAAACAGGGGGTGGGACTAGAACGCCAAAACAAACCAAAACAAAAAAGCGGGAGGAGCCAATCGTGACAGTACCATCCTGCTATGTTCAGAATGTTTCAGCTAGAAAAAATAAATACATGTTGTAGATGTGAATATCAGGAAATTCAATTCTAATCTCCTGTCTTTGCAAATTTATCATATTCATCTGAAATTTATTAGCTTACTTATCTTTACCTGGAAAAACTGGAAGAAGCAAAATAAGCAATTCAAAGAGAAATAAATTGACACACTCTGTTATTTGTCTTATCAAAATATTAATGACATCATGGATGAATGATTCGATTTGTCTAATCGATTAATCCGGTCTGACATTGAATAGAGAATAATGGTATGTCCAGTTAATGAGGATAAAAACAAAGATAAATGAGTCAGTCAAGTAGAATTTTACATCAGCATCACACATCAACACGTACGTTTAGAAACTATTAAAAACTGTTAAATGTTGGGGGGAAATTAAAAAAGTGACATTGCATTTTTGAATAGATCTATATTATATTCAGGTACTGCAGGCTTTCAGATGACCTTTTAGCAGCCAGAGTCATCACGAAAATGACATCTGTTCTATTTTTCAAAATATTGCTGTTTTTCTTTGTTGAGCTAAAAGCTACCAAAACATCTCTGTCTCCTTCCATATCCTTTTTCTCATTCCAACAAATTCTAGCAAACCTATTTAATTCTTCTTCTTCTTCTTTCAGCTGCTCCCTTTAGGGGTCGCCACAGTGGATCATCTGCCTCCATCTTGCCCTATCCGCTGCCTCCTCTACTTTTACACCAACCATCTCCATGTCCACCTTCACTACATCCATAAACCTTCTCTGAGGTCTACCTCTTCTCCTTCTACCCGGCAGCTCCATGTCCAACATTCTTTGTCCAATATATCCACTATTCCTCCTCAACACATGTCCAAACCATCTCAACCTGGCCTCTCTGGCTTTATCTCCAAACTGCTCCACCTTCACTGTCCCTCTGATCTGCTCATTTCTAATCTCGTCCAGCCTTGTCACTCCCAACGAAAATCTCAGCATTTTAGCAAATGCCTATTTAATTAGTGCTCTGAAATCTCCTTACCTCAGTGGTCAGGAGTATCAGCTGTTTCCAGAAGCCTCAGTGATCAGGGTGTGTCTGCTGCAGTGTGTCTCTGGTGAGCAGCTTATAAGCGTACAAAGTGAAAATGAAAGTGAAGATGAAAGTAGTCCCGTAGTCCCACAATCCACACACACACACACACACACACACACACACTTACTGGCCTTTACCCCCCCCTCATGAAAACAAGGAAATCACACGATTTATGGGAATGATATTCCCAGTACTGTGATATATATATATATGTGCTTGTGCTCAGTATTTTATACTCTCAGCCTGAATGTGAAAGTAAAGGACAAGCATAGGGGAAATTAAGCATTAGATCAAGAATAAATAAAAAAAGGCTAATCAGTTAAATTCAATACCTCTTTATTTATATTTATATACCGCCGAGATAAGCGAGATTTATTAGGGGCAAATCCAGGGTCGCGGTCAAAGCGGTCCAGGTTCAAAAAGCCAACACGTAGAGATCGGGGTTCAGACATAACACAAACCAGAATAGAACCAACAACACAGAAACAAAGCAAACATTGACTAATACAACCAACAGAGACTGATACATCAAACAAAGACTGGCCAACACTAAAGGCAAACACAGGACTTAAGTAACACAGGGAAAACAATCAGGGGCGGAGTAACAAAACAGGGGGTTGGACTAGAACGCCAAAACAAACCAAAACAAAAAAGCGGGAGGAGCCAATCGTGACAGTACCATCCTGCTATGTTCTGTACCTTCTTGAAATAAAGTAAAGATGAAGGATATAACAGATGACGTGACTTCTTTATTCTTCAGCAAACAAACGCGTAACTGCAGGCGGCATGCTGCATAACTGTGTGCTGTCACGTGATACGCAGATCACATAACTGATGTACATCACATCCCTCCTGTTAAGAACATTGTTTATACAAGTGTGACAAACAATCAGTAGCATTTAATTTTATAAAAAAAATCTAACAGTTTCACACGATAAACAAATGTGTGATCTCAACACCCAGCATGTTTTAATTAACAATCAGTGTATTAATTAACCTCACGTACTGTGTTCCCAACTTTACGTGCTTTGATTGTTGCTAGGAATTTTGAGTATTTACATTTGCTCTATAAGCCTTTGAGGTGCTTTAATGGTTCTGCAAGATCTCCTGACTTCCACTTGTGTCTCTGTTTTCCCATTAATTTCAGTTACAGGTGTCTTGTGTACCGGGCTGTCTAATCTGTGGTTTGTACCCAAGTTTGTTTCCTCTTCCTTATTCTGTTCTTTTTCAGGTACTTGCAGCAAATGTCTACGATTTCTCCTGTAGGTCATTCCCTCTTGTGTTTGGACCACATAGGACCTCTGAGCTACATTCTGTAGCACCTGAGCCTCTAGGCTCCAATGTTTTCCATCATGCAACCTCACTCTGTCATTTGGTTTTAGTTCCTTTAGTTCTTTTGACCCTATGTCATAGTATCTTTTCTGTGCGTTTTTTGCCTTTTGTTTGTCCATGACTATGTTCCTTTTTTCTACACTTTCTCTTTCGAGCAGTTGGGGCATGCGGGTCCTAAGCTTTCTATTAAACAGAAGCTCTGCTGGCGACAGGCCATGTGACAATGGAGTTGACCTGTAATTAAGCAGTGCTAAGTAAGGATCCGTTTTTGAATCCATTGCTTTCTTCAACAACAGTTTGACTATTTTTACTCCATTTGCAATGAGCCCATTAGACTGCGGATAATGTGGGCTTGATGTCACATGACTAAACTCAAAAGTCTTAGCAAACTTATGGAACTCCACGCAGCTGAACTGCGGTCCATTATCAGTCATGACTACGTCAGGAATACCATGACGTGCAAAAAATGATTTGATGTGAGTTATAACCTGAGTTGCTGTGGTCTCTCTCAACTGCACCATCTCAGGGTAGTGAGAGTAATAGTCTACTAGGAGTATGTAGTTTTTTCCATCAAGCTCAAACAAATCTATGCCCACCTTGCTCCATGCCCTATGCACCTTACTGACCTCAATCCACATTGGCTCCTTGCTCTGCTTAGCCCTGTATTTCTGACAGGTTTCACAAGACCTAATGACTCTCTCAATATCTCGACCCATACCTGGCCAGTATAACACTGCTTTAGCCCGTCTCTTGGATTTCTGCATGCCAAGATGCCTCTCATGTGTTTTCAACAACATGTTATGCTGCAAGCCCTTGGGAATTACAATCCTTGAGCCCTTGAATAGAATGCCATCTAACACTGACAACTCATCTCTGTAATGGTAGCATGGAGCAGGTACAGACTGTACTGACCACCCCTTTGTGATTGCTTTAATGACCTGTTTTAGGTATTTCATCCTCAGCTGTGGCTCGTGCAATCACAGTCCACATCTCATCAGAGACTGGACAGCTTTTCCTGACCAGATTTACATTTACTGTTTCATCATGTTCATTGTGTTGTACCGATACTGTGCTGTCATAAGCACGTGACAATGTGTCAGCAACTAACCGTTCTTTTCCAGGTTTGTATTCTAGCTGCAAGTCGTACTTTTGCATTTTCAAGAACAATCGCTGCACCCTAGGTGGTGTGTTGGCTAAGCCTTTTTTTGCTATTGTAACAAGAGGTTTATGATCTGTTTCTGCCCAAACTCTTCTGCCATATATAAATACATGAAACTTCTCACATCCATATGCAAGGGCTAATGCCTCCTTTTCTATCTGTGCATAGTTGCACTCTGAAGTCGTTAATGCCCCGAGGCATATGCTATTGGGCGCCACCTTGTGCCATATTGTTGCAACATCACTGCACCTATCCCTGCTTTAGAGGCATCTGCTGAAATTTTGGTATGAAGTTTTTCATCAAAATACTTTAGGACAGGAGCTTTCATAATTAGACCTTTCATGCATAGAGCTGGACCGGCTGAACATGTGGACAGAGTCAAAACGTGAGTACAGCTGAAAGATATGGGCAAAACCAGCAATGGGTTCGCGTTGGAGCTAAACCCAAACGACATGCTACATACAGTTCTTTATTTTCATCCTCCACTCCGGCTAACATAGCACATCCAGCTAATGCTAATGCTAAAGTTGTTGTTGCTGGGAGATCACAGCACAGACACAGAGGAAATCAGTTCCAGTCACTTCATTTGCAAAACAGATTTGAGCCACTGCAAGACCTCAATGACTTTCCCAATAACAGTCAACATAACCCAGAAAGAACCAGAAG
The DNA here is from genome assembly GCF_015220715.1 of Pygocentrus nattereri. NCBI lineage: Eukaryota > Metazoa > Chordata > Actinopteri > Characiformes > Serrasalmidae > Pygocentrus > Pygocentrus nattereri. The sequence continues at coordinate 8,538,031 of NC_051222.1, read as the reverse complement.
ATTCAGCCATTCAGAACAACCCAGGAGAGCTACCAGGATCCAGGCCGTAGCCACAGCAGACACCCTTGTTTTTGGGGATGACTCTATTCACGGCATGAAAAACAATCAGAAACTCTTAGCTCGATGTGAGCCAAACATCACAGTTTCTGAACTGAATGGGAAGCGTCCAACATTATTGGCTCAATACAGAACAGTGAAACGGATCATTATTCATGTTGGGAAGAATGACATAAGAAAAGAGGAGTCTGAGGTGTTGAAAAGGGACTTTAATGATCTTTTTTCCACATTGCTGAAATTAAACATCCAGGCATTCATCAATGGCCCTCTGCCTGCAGGGGGCTGCAATATGTTCTCAAGGCTACTGGCATTAAATGTTTGGCTGCAGAAAACCTGCAGGTCAAATGGTCTGAACTTCATTGACAACTTCAATCTGTTTTTCGGGAAGAGAGAATTCTTCAAACGAGATGGACTGCAAACTAACAAGAGGGGTGTCAAACTCCTGTCAGAAAACTTCATTTTCTCTCTGTATAACTTCTCTGTTTCCACTGGTGAAGACATGTCAGCGATAACACCCAAGGACACTGTCACCACTACAGAGACACAACATCCTCCCCCCAAAGAGGATGAGGAGTTATCAGATGGGAGCCATGTTGTGCTGTATCAGCTGCCTGAAACACCACAACTGAATAAACAATCCACACCATTCTCCACCTCCACCTCTTCATCACCTAACCTGAACTTCCCAGAAACCATGGAGAAGCTCGTATCTGTAGGGACAAGACTGACGCTTTCACTGTCAGCGAGTCCTCAGGTACAGCGGAAAATCACCTCAACTTCTCCACAGTCACCTACTGCCTCAAGGACCCAGCAACCCCTCTCCTCACCACCACCACACACCCCAATCAAGGAGTTAGTGAAAGGGGCCAAAATTAAGCTCAGCCAAATTGATGATTTATTAAACAAATCTCCCCCACAACCTCAAAGGAAAAAACAAGCTCATAAACCACGAGATAGACAGCTCCGCTCGCAAGCTCATCACCAGCAGGAGCTCCACCCACCCTCCACCACCGTAAAGGAACAGGTCACCCCATGTAATCCAGGAAATTGATATATTTTGGGTCTGTGCTGCTACAGTGATGATATCAGCGGTACATGTTTTCAAAACAAGCAAGGACCCTGTGTCCCAATTATCTCTCCCATTCCAGTTCTTATCAGAAGCAGAAAGAACAAGGAGTTTAGGTCAGATACTGTGAATACATCCAACCTGCAGTATGTTAGAAGTAACTCACAGTCTTTGAAACAAAGTGCACAGGTTATTAAGTTAGCTCTACTAAATATCAGATCTCTTACAAACAAGTCTTATATAATTAATGATTTAACTACAACTCATGGGCTTGATTTTATGCTTTTAACAGAGACATGGTTAAACTCATATAGTGCTGATATTGTGTTAACTGAGACGGCTCCACTAAACTTTAACTTTTTAAATGTTTCACACACCGGCAAGAAAGGTGGAGGTGTAGCAATGCTGTTTAATGATACTTTCCAATGCAAGCAGTTACCACTTGGTGATTTCACATCTTTTGAATATTTAGGTGCGATTTTAAAAGGGACACAAAGAATATTACTAGTAACTGTCTACAGACCTCCAAGGTACAATGCTAATTTTATTGATGACTTCACAGATATGTTATCTTTTATTTCTACTGAATTTGATCATTTTGTTATTGCTGGTGATTTTAACATTCATATTGATAATCCCAAGGATAATTACGCCAAAGAACTCTATGATGTACTTGAATCTTTTTAACTTTCTCAGCATGTGACTGGAAGCACACATTGCCATGGTCACACTTTGGATGTGGTTATCTCAAAAAGTCTTAACATTTCAGCCTCTATTAAGGATGTTGCATTGTCTGATCACTACTGTGTATTTTTTTAAATGTGGACTTCAATCCACAGCAGTGCCAGGCAAGTTAGGTTTAAGAATAGACAGATAAATGACAGGACAGCTGCACTTTTTGTTACCAAAATGTGCTCTTCACCTTGCCAACCATCAGGCTCTGTTGATACTCTGCTGGAAAGTTTCAACTCAAAAACTGCCAGTGTTTTAGATCAGATTGCACCAGTTAGAGTTAAAACCATGCAATGCAAACAGAAACCTCCATGGAGAAATGATCCTGCAGTTCAGCACCAAAAGAGAGAATGCAGAAAGGCTGAGCGCAGATGGTGTAAAACCAACCTTCACATACATAAAGAGATTTTCAAAGATAGGCTGCGTGATTACAATAGATTAATGTGCAAAGCTAGACAATCCTTCTTCTCTAGCATTATTAACAATAATGTTAACAATAGCAAAGTGCTTTTCATTATGGTTGACAGACTAACAAACCCACCTACATATATGGCCCCTGAGCTAGTTTCAACTGAGAAATGTAATGAGTTTGCAAAATTTTTTAATACTAGAATCCACACCATCAGACAAGCTATCTGTACGCCTACATCTACCAACGAGACGATTTTCTCTCCAAAACCACGCAAAAGCATGTTCAACATGTCCCAGTTTAGTGTTATTAATGAAGAAGGTTTAATTGATACAGTGAGTCATCTCAAATCATCCACTTGCAGTCTTGATACATTACCAACCAAGTTTTTAAAGAATGTCTTTTCCTCAATATTAGTGAACATTCTTCAAATAGTAAATTCCTCACTCATGTCAGGTGTATTTCCGAGTGCATTAAAAACTGTAGTTGTGAAACCTCTCTTGAAAAAGAAAACTCTAGATACAAGCCTGTTAAATAATTATAGACCAATTTCTAATCTACCATTCATTGGAAAAATAATAGAAAAAATTGTCTTCAAGCAAATTATGCACTTTCTGTCCACAAATAGCTGTCTAGACAAATTTCAGTCAGGCTTCCGACCTAATCATAGTACTGAGACTGCACTAATTAAGGTTATCAATGACATTCGCCTAAATACAGACTCAGGAAACATGTCTGTTCTACTACTGCTTGATCTCAGCACTGCATTTGACACCACTGACCACAAAATTCTCATAGATAGACTTGAGAACTGGGTTGGACTCTCGGGAACTGTCCTAAAATGGTTCAGTTCATACCTTCTAGGAAGGAGCTTCTTTGTGGAAATGGAAGGTAATGTTTCTGAGACTGTGCCAGTGACCTGTGGTGTACCTCAGGGTTCAATTCTTGGGCCACTCTTATTTAATTTATATATGATTCCTCTAGGTGAAATCATGCATACTTATGGGATATCTTACCACAGCTATGCAGATGACACTCAGATCTACATGGCTCTCTGCCCAAATGACTACGGTCCCCTAGACTCACTGTGTAAATGCCTTGAGCACATAAACAAATGGATGAAACACAATTTTCTGCAGTTGAATAAAGATAAAACAGAGATTATTTTATTTGGGAATAGCAATGAAAGACACAGACTAGCTGCCTATCTAGATTCGAGAGCCCTAAAATCTAAAGAACTAGTACATAACCTTGGTGTACAAATGGACTCTGATCTCACTTTTAGCAGTCATGTCAAAGCTGTCACCAAATCAGCTTTCTATCACCTCAAAAACATCAACAAAATCAGAGATTTTCTGTCTAAAGCAGACCTGGAGAAACTCATCCACGCCTTTGTTTCTAGTAGGATTGATTACTGTAATGGGCTCCTAACTGGACTCCTAAAAAAGACAATCAAACAGCTTCAGCTGATTCAAAACGCAGCTGCCAGAGTTCTCACTAGGAGTAAAAGAAGGGAGCACATCACTCCTATCCTTAAATCCCTACACTGGATACCAGTATGTTACAGGATAGTACTATTACTGGTCTATAAATGTCTTAATGGTGCAGGACCAGTATATTTATTAGATGTGCTCCAGCAATATGAGCCGGGCAGAACTCTCAGATCATCAGGAACTGGTCAGTTAGTGCAGCCTAAGGTAAAAACTAAACACGGAGAGGCGGCATTTAGCTACTACGCTGCTCTGAAATGGAACCAGTTGACAGAGAGCATTAGAAGAGCCCCAACACTAGACACGTTTAAATCCAGAATGAAAACCTTCATGTTTGAGCAGGCCTTTAGCTCAGTTTAATCCACTTTTATCCTGTAACGGCACTCTTATGCTCATTCATTTAACTTCTTTTATATCAATTGTTTTAATCATGATTCTTATTTTTATTCGAATTTTTTATCTCCTTTTAAATTTGATTAAATTAAATCTATTGTTTTAATTATGTTTTTAAATTTTTTTTTTAATTTACATAAATTTTATTTTATTTACATTAATTACATTTTTCTGTATTTTTTCATTTGTAAAGCACTTTGAATGACAGTTGTGTATGAAAGATATAATATAAATAAACTTGCCTTGCCTTGCCTATGTTAGCCGGAGTGGAGGATGAAAATAAAGAACTGTATGTAGCATGTCGTTTGGGTTTAGCTCCAACGCGAACCCATTGCTGGTTTTGCCCATATCTTTCAGTTGTACTCACGTTTTGACTCTGTCCACATGTTCAGCCGGTCCAGCTCTATGCATGAAAGGTCTAATTATGAAAGCTCCTGTCCTAAAGTATTTTGATGAAAAACGTCACACCAAAATTTCAGCAGATGCCTCTAAAGCAGGGATAGGTGCAGTGTTGTTGCAACAATATGGCACAAGGTGGCGCCCAATAGCATATGCCTCGGGGCATTAACGACTTCAGAGTGCAACTATGCACAGATAGAAAAGGAGGCATTAGCCCTTGCATATGGATGTGAGAAGTTTCATGTATTTATATATGGCAGAAGAGTTTGGGCAGAAACAGATCATAAACCTCTTGTTACAATAGCAAAAAAAGGCTTAGCCAACACACCACCTAGGGTGCAGCGATTGTTCTTGAAAATGCAAAAGTACGACTTGCAGCTAGAATACAAACCTGGAAAAGAACGGTTAGTTGCTGACACATTGTCACGTGCTTATGACAGCACAGTATCGGTACAACACAATGAACATGATGAAACAGTACATGTAAATCTGGTCAGGAAAAGCTGTCCAGTCTCTGATGAGATGTGGACTGTGATTGCACGAGCCACAGCTGAGGACTAAAGACCTAAAACAGGTCATTAAAGCAATCACAAAGGGGTGGTCAGTACAGTCTGTACCTGCTCCATGCTACCATTACAGAGATGAGTTGTCAGTGTTAGATGGCATTCTATTCAAGGGCTCAAGGATTGTAATTCCCAAGGTCTTGCAGCATAACATGTTGAAAACACATGAGAGGCATCATGGCATGCAGAAATCCAAGAGACGGGCTAAAGCAGTGTTATACTGGCCAGGTATGGGTCGAGATATTGAGAGAGTCATTAGGTCTTGTGAAACCTGTCAGAAATACAGGGCTAAGCAGAGCAAGGAGCCAATGTGGATTGAGGTCAGTAAGGTGCATAGGGCATGGAGCAAGGTGGGCATAGATTTGTTTGAGCTTGATGGAAAAAACTACATACTCCTAGTAGACTATTACTCTCACTACCCTGAGATGGTGCAGTTGAGAGAGACCACAGCAACTCAGGTTATAACTCACATCAAATCATTTTTTGCACGTCATGGTATTCCTGACGTAGTCATGACTGATAATGGACCGCAGTTCAGCTGCGTGGAGTTCCATAAGTTTGCTAAGACTTTTGAGTTTAGTCATGTGACATCAAGCCCACATTATCCGCAGTCTAATGGGCTCATTGCAAATGGAGTAAAAATAGTCAAACTGTTGTTGAAGAAAGCAATGGATTCAAAAACGGATCCTTACTTAGCACTGCTTAATTACAGGTCAACTCCATTGTCACATGGCCTGTCGCCAGCAGAGCTTCTGTTTAATAGAAAGCTTAGGACCCGCATGCCCCAACTGCTCGAAAGAGAAAGTGTAGAAAAAAGGAACATAGTCATGGACAAACAAAAGGCAAAAAACGCACAGAAAAGATACTATGACATAGGGTCAAAAGAACTAAAGGAACTAAAACCAAATGACAGAGTGAGGTTGCATGATGGAAAACATTGGAGCCTAGAGGCTCAGGTGCTACAGAATGTAGCTCAGAGGTCCTATGTGGTCCAAACACAAGAGGGAATGACCTACAGGAGAAATCGTAGACATTTGCTGCAAGTACCTGAAAAAGAACAGAATAAGGAAGAGGAAACAAACTTGGGTACAAACCACAGATTAGACAGCCCGGTACACAAGACACCTGTAACTGAAATTAATGGGAAAACAGAGACACAAGTGGAAGTCAGGAGATCTTGCAGAACCATTAAAGCACCTCAAAGGCTTATAGAGCAAATGTAAATACTCAAAATTCCTAGCAACAATCAAAGCATGTAAAGTTGGGAACACTGTACGTGAGGTTAATTAATACACTGATTGTTAATTAAAACATGCTGGGTGTTGAGATCACACATTTGTTTATCATGTGAAACTGTTAGATTTTTTAAATAAAATTAAATGCTACTGATTGTTTGTCACACTTATATAAACAATGTTCTTAACTGGAGTGATGTGTGATGTACATCATTTATGTGATCTGCGTATCACGTGACAGCACACAGTTATGCAGCATGCCGCCTGCAGTTGCGCGTTTGTTTCCTGAAGAATAAAGAAGTCACGTCATCTGTTATATCCTTCATCTTTACTTTATTTCAAGAAGGTACAGAACATAGCAGGATGGTACTGTCACAATTGGCTCCTCCCACTCCATGTGCTTTTTTGTTTTGGTTTGTTTTGGTGTTCTAGTCCAACCCCTTGTTTTGTTACTCCGCCCCTGATTGTTTCCACCTGTCCCTCGTTTTCCCTGTGTTACTTAAGCCCTATGTTTGCCCTTAGTGTTGGCCGGTCTTTGTTTGATGTATCAGTCTCTGTTGGTTGTATTAGTCGATGTTTGCTTTGTTTGCTTTGATGTTTGCTCGATCTCTGTGCGGATATCGCAGTGCCTCTCGGACATATCCGCATGGATGAAGGAACACCACCTTCAACTAAACCTGTCCAAGTCTGAACTTCTGGTTATACCAGCTAAACAATCCATTCAACACAACTTCACCATAACCATCAACTCACTCTCACTCTCCCCAACAAAGGTTGCTAGGAACCTGGGGGTTATGGTAGATGACCAACTCTCCTTTACGCACCATGTTGCCTCGGTGGTTCGGTCCTGCCGCTTTGCGCTGTACAACATCAGACAGATACGGCCGTTTCTAAAACAACAAGCCACCCAACTCTTGGTACAAGCAGTGGTCATCTCACGCCTCGACTACTGCAATGCCATACTGACGGGCCTCCCGGCCTGTGTTGTAAAACCACTGAAGATGGTTCAGAACGTTGCAGCGTGTCTGGTCTTTAACCAACCAAAATGGGCGCATGTCACCCCACTGCTCATTGAGCTCCACTGGTTACCGGTTGCTGCTCGTATCAAATTGAAAACTCTTACGATTGCCTACAAGGTGTTAACAGAGCAGGCTCCTTCCTACCTGCACTCACTCCTAAAGGCTTACAGCACCGCCCGGCTGCTGCGATCCTCCAATGAACGTCACTTAGCTTTGCCAAACATTCACACAAAGCAATCGAGACTGTTCTCATACTTGATTCCCCAATGGTGGAACAAGCTACCTTCCGCTGTCAGAGCAGGGGCGTCCCTCGCTATGTTTAAGAAACTCCTGAAGACAGAGCTCTTCAGGGAGCACTTTCTCTTATCGCCTCTTGCAAATCTAACCACTACCAACCTCATCTCCTTCTTGCCCTCCTTCCCTTCTCTACCCCGCTATTACCCTTTGGCCTCCTTTAAGGCCTGACTATGTTTGTTCTATGTACCACATTATTTGTAAGTCGCTTTGGATAAAAGCGTCTGCTAAATGTAATGTAATGTAATGTAATGTAATCTAGGATGTACATCTAGGATCACAGTACTGAGAACATCATTCCCTTAACACTAATCTTCCGCGAGCTATGAAAATTTTCGTAAGGGAAACCAGCGACCATGTAGCCCACTCCCCTGCTGTGAAGCGATTAACGCCCATTGTCTTGGTAATGATATGGAGTGCGGTGGAAGTGGAAACCCCCCATGCCCACAGAAAGCTCCTACAGCTCCCAAAGCACCTAACATGACACAACTTGAAGGTGAACTTCAAGTTACAACCCCAGTGTATATGTTACCGATCCGACAGCGCGACGGAGAATCTGTAGAATCGTGTTTCAAAAGTTATAATTCAAGGGCGCGTAGTAGCGACGGACGGAGCAGTGGCGATTTCTCTAAGACTGCCAGGGAAGCTCAGCTTGCCCTAAAATGTCAAATATGTTCAGTTGTGTTAACATTTCATTCACTACAAATGCGTTAAAAGCTGAGTGTCTTTTCACTTCAACAGGACCGCTCATTCAAACGGGACGTTTTTTTCATTGCTTCGAAACTCGCCGGTCATTGGATAAATGCCACGATTTTGTCCCGCCCCCGAACGCAGAGCGTCTCTGTGGTGAATGGAGCTGTGGGTGGGTCTGGACGCGGAGCTTCTGCAAAATGATTGAAGGATGAGACGAAAGGCTGAATCCTGTTTTGATTGACAGCTATTTTTACCCATTTACGTCAAAAGACAAACTGCAACCCATTTCTTGGCGTTTACTTGGTGAAATTACTTGTGCATTTCCGTTGTTCATTGTGTAAATAAAACACACTCCTAGTATTTCCTTGTTTCAGTTTAACATAATTTCAACATTTCCTTGTTCGAGTTTAATTTTGTTTCGTTAGTTTGTTCAGTCAGTCGTTCATACTGTTGGCAAGGTCGAAGTGAACTAGCCAGCAAACAAGGTTCACACACAGAGCTGCTGTCTCAGTCCTCCTCTGTGAATTAACATAATAAAGGGTGATGTATGGTCCTGCTAATTGCTGGCAAGAAGGAGGGGTGATGTCCTGAGGATCTTGAAATCTCAGGAGGACTAGTGTTAACTCATGTGATTTCCTTGTTTTTATGAGGAGGGGGAAAGTAAAAAAGGCCAGTAAGTGTGTGTGTGGATTGTGGGACTACTTTCATTTTCACTTTGTACGCTTATAAGCTGCTCACCAGAGACACTGCAGCAGACACACCCTGATCACTGAGGCTTCTGGAAACAGCTGATACTCCTGACCGCTGAGGTAAGGAGATTTCAAAGCACTAATTAAATAGGAGTTTGCTAAGATGCTGAGATTTTCGTTGGGAGTGACAAGGCTGGACGAGATTAGAAATGAGCAGATCAGAGGGGCAGTGAAGGTGGAGCAGTTTGGAGATAAAGCCAGAGAGGCCAGGTTGAGATGGTTTGGACATGTGTTGAGGAGGAATAGTGGATATATTGGTCAAAGAATGTTGGAGATGGAGCTGCCAGGTAGAAGGAGAAGAGGTAGACCTCAGAGAAGGTTTATGGATGTAGTGAAGGTGGACGTGGAGATGGTTGGTGTAAAAGTAGAGGAGGCAGTGGACAGGGCAAGATGGAGGCAGATGATCTGCTGTGGTGACCCCTAAAGGGAGCAGCCGAAAGAAGAAGAAGAATTAAATAGGCGTTTGCTGGAATGAGAAAAAGGATATGGAAGGAGACAGAGATGTTTTGGTAGCTTTTAGCTCAACAAAGAAAAACAGCAATATTTTGGAAAATAGAACAGATGTCATTTTCGTGATGACTTTGGCTGCTACAAGGTCATCTGAAAGCCTGCAGTACCTGAATATAATATAGAAATATTTAAAAATGCAATGTCACTTTTTTAATTTCTCCCCAACTTTTAACAGTTTTTAATAGTTTCTAAAAGTACGTGTTGATGTGTGATGCTGATGTAAAATTCTACTTGACTGACTGACTACTTGACTGATTTGTATTTGTTTTTCTCCTCATTAACTGGACATACCATTATTCTCTATTCAATGTCAGATAAATAATAAATGTCTAATAAATCTCACTTATCTTGGCGGTATATAAATATAAATAAAGAGGTATTGAATTTAATTGATTAGCCTTTTTTATTTATTCTTGATCTAATGCTTAATTTCCCCTATGCTTGTCATTTACTTTCACATTCAGGCTGAGAGTATAAAATACTGAGCACAAGCACATATATATATATCACAGTACTGGGAATATCATTCCCTTAAATCGTGTGATTTCCTTGTTTTCATGAGGGGGGGGGGGAGTAAAGGCCAGTAAGTGTGTGTGTGTGTGTGTGTGTGTGTGGATTGTGGGACTTCTTTCATTTTCACTTTCATTTTCACTTTGTAAGCTTATAAGCTGCTCACCAGAGACACACTGCAGTTATATATATATATATATAAATTCTGTAATAGTGGATAAAATGTAAACTTTTGATTTAAATGAAATAATTACAAAGTACTAAAAAGGTAATTGTATATTAACGTATATAAAGTAACAGCTCATGTCTGTTACAGTAATCAAGTCAAGTGGATATATAATTAATTATGAATGGCTCTAAATATTTGCTAGTGACTTCATTATTCAATAAATTTACATTTCACAGAGGTTTAATTTTTTTTTTTCAACAGAACAGGAAGAGACTAAAATGGGAGGATCCTCATCAAAAGGTTGGTATATTTCTCTTCTCTCAATAATGATTTAAGTGTTATGCAGTTGAACAATGTGTGTGTGTGTGTGTGTGTGTGTGTGTGTCTGTGTGTGTGTGTGTGAAAGACTGTGTTGGCTGAAAAAAATAAATAAATTAGCTGTTGTAGAAAATAAACCTTGTATCTCCATTTTTGATGTTTATCAGTTCAGTTTTTTGACATAATATGAAAATAAATATTACCCTTAGCATTGTCTGTACATTTCATGATGAACAGACCAAAAGAAATGACCCAAGTTTAAAATGTCTGGTTCCATTGACTTACATTAAAAGTAAAATAGGTAAAGGAGATATGAGGTTTTCTTCCAATAACAGTGATTTACTATACAACACTGTCTTTCACAGTGATTTATTGTGAAATGTTCTGTTCTAGAGAAACTTGATGGCTTGTCCACAGTGGTGGTGATAAGAACCAGATGTCTAAAGAGTTTAGTGCCTCTAAAAGCTCCCTTATTAAAAGTTATAATGTGAAATGTTTCTACACTGCCTGTTGCATTGTTTTACAATAATTATGAGATTCGGTCTTGGCCTAAAATGTACTATTTCTATTGAACAGAATTTAAACAACCATGGAGAAATGTAGACTGGAAGTAAGTAATGTTTATGCATTTGGATTCACTGTTTATCCCAAAGCAGTCTTGGGCAAGGTTTTTGGGATGGTGATGCCATTATACACTGGACTTTGCTGCCTTACCCTATCTGGTCTCACCAAAACTGGTCTCTGTCTTATTCATAAATGAACTACGTCCACTTATGTTCTCTCAAATTTATTTTAAATTATCATATCAGCTCAATTACTAGGCTACATAATAGCAATATTTCTATACCTTGCACCAGAAGCTTTTCTTTGACCAAGTGACCAAAAAGTGACCAATTGTTTTCAAATAGTGTGCTAATGTTGCAACAGTAACAGCCAAACCTCACTAAAATGGTTAATTCTGCTGTGTTTTGTTAATAGTACAAATAAAGGTCATCATATACTTGTAAGTTCTTCATACAGGTAATGTTTTTCAGTGGAAGAGGTAGACTTGAGGGTGAGCTGAGGAATACCAAAATCAGAAGTTCAGATGTCAGCCATCTCAGAATCCTTCTGCATGGACAAATCGGAGTGGGAAAGTCCTGTTTCATCAACTCTGTTGACAGTGCTTTCCAACATGAAATTAAAAACAGAGCTGGGGAGGCATCATGTTCAGGCAAAAGTTACACCAAAAAAATTAGCAACATCTTCTGCTACTGCTTATATTTAAGCTCTTTTAAGAAAGACAAAGTATGAGAACCCTTTGGCATTACCTGTGTTTGTGTATAAAGTCATCTAAAAATATCAGAGGCCATATTACAGAAAATTCTTCAAGTCTAAGATCTGCTGTGTTGTCATGGCAACTTCAGTTAAGACTGACGTTGGGACAGAAACCAGTACAGAACAACAGTTCTTAAGTCTATAATCTTATCTTATTGCCTTCGCCTGTTGTTCTTGATAAAAAACTTATCAGAAATAATATTACAGTGATGGTGGTGAATAATTAGGAGACAGAGCTGAACATGTGTCTGTTTGTTATGAGGCTAATGTGTTTGGGAAACTGAAACTGAAACTGTGGAGCAGTGACTCTGATAAACAGCACAAAGCGCTGACACAATATTCTTAACTCTCAGTTTATCACACTTTAGGTTTTTTTTTACTCTAGTAATGGCAGCTAATGTTAGCTGTCTGGATTACTAACTTGATTACATGTTTACTAGATTCAGCTGTGTGCATAGGGTTGGTTGCTAGGTAACATACACAACAGTTGATTGTCGACTTCAATCGAGTAAGTTAAGATTTACTAACTTGAGATAAGAAGAGATGCTGTACGATATGATTCTTAAATGAAGATCAAATTTTCTTCTGTAATACAAATTTGTGAAAAATCTTATCTTGATATGTCAGATCTTGAGTTAAGAAAAAAACAAGAATTTTCTGTGATATGGCCCCCGGCCTTGACTCCACATAGCTTTTGTCCAAATCATTAGCCTAGGGGTTCACATACATATTTTGGCTTATAAACCCACTCAACCATTTTGAGTTTGCCATGAAAACCTGCTTATGTGAACCATGCCAAGCAAAAAAAGAGATCAGAGACATGCGTCAATAACTGCTGATTTGCATAAAGTTAGAGTTGCAAAGTTTTACACAAAACCCCAGACAGATTAGATATTTGCCCGTCTGTAGTTAGACAAATCTACAAATTAAGATGATTAAGTACTGTGTCTAGTCTTTCTAGAAGTGCAGAGCATTAAAAAATCATTTATACTGATTAACATCTTTGTTCATAATAGTGCCCATGACTGATGAAACTAGTTTGAAATGGTGGAATTGTGTGAGACGAACACACAGCACTACATATGGTGTCAAAGGGCACCATGATTTCCTGTCTCTGGGCCTGGACTGACATCATTGAGGGAAAAATAAATTCCTAAATTTATCAAGGTATCCTATAGGGTCACTTCAGGGTGGCTGTCCACCAGCTAAATGCAGATAGGTGATGCAGTGAGACAATGACCTAAACACTGAAGTAAATCTATTACAGATGGCCTTTTAAAAAGCTGCTTTAATTCTCTACTCTTCACAAATCAAAATATCAAACAGACGTTTCGGTGGCAAAAAACACACCCCACAATTTCACAACTGTCACATACTTTGGTGGGAAAACCACAAATCCAAAAACCTTGCATGTGGAAAGAGCAGTGAATGAAAACAGTGCAGCTCTTCTGATTACAGTAGCATTCCTATATGTTTAATTTCTACTTTTTTCCAACCATTCAAAGCAGTTGCACTGTAGTATCTGTTAACTTAATACATCTGATCTAGCTCATCAACTTATTATAATCAATCAGACATTTTGGGCCAGGAATAGCTGTGCAGGGCTGTAGGTTGCCAGGAGCAAACTTAAGATACACTGTTGTAAAATGTAACATCAACCTGAATTGTGCTTATGTACAATCTTGTACCTCTACAGTACAAGACCTACAAAATCGAAAATGTAAATGGTGGATTTTTACCATTTGTCATGAATGATGTCATGGGCCTTGAAAACAAAGATGGAGTTCAAACAGCTGATGTCATCAGTGTCCTATTGGGCCATGTGAAAGAAGGATATAAGGTATGTTTAGAATGTTTATACAACAATCAGAGACCGATTTTTGTTTAATTAATTTCCTGTCAAAATAGCCACATTATTTATTTTTCATTATCAGAAAAAAGCAGGAAACATGTATCTAAAAAACATTGTCTATGGAATATTACAAAAAAAGAAGTTTTTTTTTATATAATTTGAAAATATCTGTTGCCTTTTTCATTGTGTGTAAATTTCATGATGAACAAACTAAAAGAAATGACCCAAATTTACTTTGAAAAAAGTTCAATTGACTTACTAGAAGTATTTTTTTTTCCTGTAAAGTTATCATTTTGGAGATATGAGGCAAAAAAACCCAAACTTTTTTTATTGTTATTGTTAAGTTGGCTTAGTTTTTATATACATTGCTGTGCAAAAGTCTTACACACCATGTTTTCAGGCAGGAAGTGTGTTTTTTGCATATATAATTACAATTTAAATAAACACAAGTTTAGCAGTTTAGTTTGTTTTCAAAAATTAATTTACAGCTTATGAGCTGGTTAGAACAGAGATTTGATTCCCAATTTCTCACTGATGCCCTCAAGCCATCGCTCTAAAGCACAGATATTGGATGAGAGCTACAAATAATATTGAGCTGCCACAAGAAGAGATTTAGAAGTGGATAAGCTAACACCCTGCTATACACAAATTACTACCTGTTATATTAATATTAAGTGCATTTCATTATAATTTCTGTGCAAATACACACTACCATTCAAATAGTATTTTAAATGTATTTTTTTCTCAGGCGTCTAAGATTTTTGCATAATGTTTTATTACCTTTAATTTTTTATTACCTTTAATTCCAACTCTTGGACATCCCTCTTTTTAAAGGGATTTTAAGGGTTTAAACAGTTGTGATATTCAGATACCACATAAAAACAAATGTGCCCCTTTCTTCCAGTTTAATCCTGACACTCCTCTGACAGAAGGTGACCGTAACTATGTTAGTAACCCCAGCCCAGATGATAAAGTTCACTGTCTGGTGACCATTGTGTCAGCAAACAGCCTCTCTCTAATGGATCAGTCTATCATCAATAAGATGAAAACAGTCAAAGAACAAGCCAATGACATTGGTAAGTAATGTTATTTATGGTAAGTGATTTTAGGTATTAAAATGCTATTTAATAAGTTTTTTTCAGCATGACAAAAATAAAACCATTTCTACCACAAAACAATGCAAACATGGCAGGTATACAAGCATCTTGGCTGAAAAAAAAAACATCTTTATATGTTTTAGGATTTCAGTATCATTTCATAGTCTTTTCAGTGTGCTTGACTTATGACCTCTAGTCTTTCATTAGTGGTCAGTCTGGACCATAGGACCACTGTTGTCTGGACTATTTGTTGAGATTTCTTTCTCATTTTTTCTCATTCTCATGATAAACACTCAGTATGACTCAATATTGAGTCTCATCCATTATTTGTGTTTTTACTGATAATATAACTGCATGATCAAGATTATGCTACTCTGCCAGTTTATGCTACTCTGCCAGTTTATTTTAGTGTGAGCGCTTTATGACATTCTGCAAACAAATGTTGTTTTCCCCCTCTTGTCAAATTGCCATGTTTCCTCCCTTGCAATACAACACAAACAAGTTTCCACACTATGCACTTGGGCCCATCACCACATTACTAATCTGTGACAGACATATGCACCAATCACACCAAACACTATGACCACCTCCTTGTTTCTACACTCATTGCCCATTTTTATCAGCTCCACTTATATAGTAAGTGCAATTTGTAACTGGAGTTTTTAAACAGCTCAGTGTCACTGCTGGACTGAGAATGGTCCATTTACCACTTTGTAGAACTACAAAGTGCATCTACACTCACCGGCCACTTTATTAGGTACACACTTGGGGCAGTCGTGGGCTGGAGGTTAGGGCCCTGTGACCGGAAGGTTGCCGGTTCAATCCCCAGCGCCGACAGTCCATGACTGAGGTGTCCTTGAGCAAGACACCTAACCCCCAATTGCTCCCCGGGCGCTGTGGATAGGGCTGCCCACCGCTCCGGGCAAGTGTGCTCACTGCCCCCTAGTGTGTGTGTGGTGTTTCACTTGCATGGATGGGTTAAATGCGGAGATGGAATTTCCCCAGTTGTGGGATCAAAACAGTATCACTTAAACTTAAACATCATCAAGGCATTTTCGTCCACACAACTGACCGCTCACTGGATATTTCCTCTTTTTCGGACCGTTCTCTGTGAACCCTAGAGATGGTTGAGCGTGAAAATCCCAGTAGATCAGCAGTTTCTGAAATACTCAGACCAGCCCGTCTGGCACCAACAACCACGCCACGTTCAAAGTCCCTTAAATCCCCTTTCTTCCCCGTTCTGATGCTCGGTCTGCACTTCAGCAAGTTGTCTTGACCACCTCTACATGCCTAAATGCACTGAGTTGTGGCCCTGTGATTGGCTGATTAGCTATTTGTGTTAAAAAGCACCTAATAAAGTGGCTAGTGAGCGTATATAGTAAGTGGAGCTAATAAAATGGACACTGAGTGTAGAAACAAGGTTATGTCTGATCGGTGTACAACTGTACATTAATTATGAGCAATTAAGTACAATATAAGTACAACAACATTCAGGGAAAATGAAAATATAAGAAAAGAGAGGAATAACATACTATAGCAGTACTTAACAACTGTGGATGAGAAAATAAACAATAATTATTAGAAATGTATAAAATCTAATGGAATTCTAATGATTCTGAATGGATGTTGTGAATTACAGACATTCCTCAATTCATTCTTTTGACAAAGATTGATGAAGTCTGCCCCCTTGTTAAAAAAGATCTGAAAAAGACCTACACAAGCAAGAAAATTCATGAAAAGGTGAGCTCCTGATATTCCTCATCTGGTTGGATTACAGAGGCGCAGATATTAATCTTAATTGCTACACCCGTGTTTACCAACCTTCCTCCCGAAGACCTACTTTCCTGCAGAGTTTAGTTCCAACCTGCAACCCCCTTAATTAACCTAATATGAATGCATCTGATCCAGCCAGTCATGGACTAGGACATGGACATGGATTAGGGTTGGAACCAGGTTTCCATTACTAAGTTTGGGGCCACTAAGCAAGACTTTTCAAGAAAAGCCACAATTTATTTATTTATGTCATAAATCATAGTCATAATCTCACAGTGCTCGTTTGAAAAAAAAAGGATAAAGCCAAGACAGCTGTATGTCCTTCTAGAGTGAGGGTCAGGGATTAATCTACAAATCGACAGAATGTTAGGATCCTTTACATGCTTGAGTTACAAAATAAAATGCTTAAATTCTAGTTGTTAATAAAAAAATAAAGTAAAAAAAAAAACGCTAAATGTTGTATAAAGATATATTTGTTGTAATGTGAGTTTTTTGTAAGTAAAAACATTTTAGAGCCTTTTGCCAAATGTGTATTTTTCTTAGCCCTGATTCTGTGTGATCTCAGTATGTTTACCTCATCTGTTCCTGGGTAACACATTGTCTATAGGTAGGCCTTCATATCAAGGTAATAGAAAAAAAAAACTGATGTTAGTATTTGATGTGATGCAATAATTGAGAATAGATGGAAATAAGTAACTTTGCATTGTGAAGCTCCATTATCATTTACTGATGACCTCTTCCTGTCCTCTCTCTCCCTCTCTCTCTCTCTCTCTCTCTCTCTCCCTCTCTGAATGTGTGTGTTCAGATCAACCAGTGCTCTAATCTGATTGGAGCTCCTGTGAAGTTTATCTTCCCAGTCAAGAACTACTGTTATGAATCTGACACAAATGATCCAACAGACATCCTCATTATGTTAGCACTACGCCACATTGTCAGTGCTGCTAATGACTATGTTGCATCCCTGTAACTCCTAACAGAACATTGAGAAATGCGCAGCAACGTTTCACTGGAGTGTCAGTAGGCAGCTTGCAGACTATGAAGTACCTATATAATCTGCAATTCAGTAGTGTAACTGCATCAGTGCCTTTCAATCAAGATCTGTTTTATTTTACAAAGATAATGATACTGCATATTGTACAACATATAAAGAAACATAACCGCATTAAATGTACCGTTATTTTTACCTTTATGTTACCTGTATGTATTCATGGTATTTAGATTACATTTAAATAGAAAAAATGAAAAATCATGAATTGTGTCAATTTTAACTTTTCACATATTAATCATCACATAAAACTCACCTACTAAAACCATGAGTGAAAATGAATCTATGATGTATGCTCTTGCCATGCAGTGATACTTAATAAAATAATGATTGTTTGATTAAAGTGCAGCATGAATGTTTCATTTAGGGTATTTGCATATATATTTGGGTGGACCAAACACAGCAGTATGGAATAAAGTAGAACATTTACATATACTATCAATTAATTTTTAAAAAGTGGGGTTGCACCACGCAAGCCTCCAACTCCCAAAATCCCCAAGTAGGGTGCCCACAGCTGTGTACCTGGCTAGTGTTTTTGAGTTCTGCTCAAAATGAGAAAATATTGTCACTACCAAAAGAGTCAATACTGAAACATTTGTGTCTGAACAATTTCTTAAATTCATTTAGAACAAAAAAGTAATTGTACTTAGTTTTACTGATAGTCTAGTTTTTAATTGTACTTAGTTTTACTGATAGTCTTGTTTTAATTGTACTTAGTTTTACTGATAGTCTAGTTTTTAATTCTACTTAGTTTTACTGATAGTCTTGTTTTAATTGTACTTAGTTTTACTGATAGTCTAGTTTTTAATTGTACTTAGTTTTACTGATAGTCTTGTTTTAATTGTACTTAGTTTTACTGATAGTCTAGTTTTTAATTGTACTTAGTTTTACTGATAGTCTAGTTTTTAATTGCACTTAGTTTTACTGATAGTCTTGTTTTAATTGTACTTAGTTTTACTGATAGTCTAGTTTTTAATTGTACTTAGTTTTACTGATAGTCTAGTTTTTAATTGTACTTAGTTTTACTGATAGTCTTGTTTTAATTGTACTTAGTTTTACTGATAGTCTAGTTTTTAATTTTACTTAGTTTTACTGATAGTCTACTTTTTACTTATAGTATACTTCAATATGTAATAGAGAAATGGACCAGTAGTATATACATATAATTCCAAGTGTATACTTCGAGCTTCAAGTACAGATCGCCTTGACCCGCCACCCTTCGATACACGTGGAAGACAAGCGTCTAGAATGTTCTCTGTACTGGCACCCAAGTGGAGGAATGAACTCCCATACAGTAGAGTCTCTCGCTGTCTTCAAACACAGACTGAAGACTCATCTCTTTACACAGCACTTAAATGAGCATTGAATTACATATTGATTGCAATATATCGTGCTGCACTATTGTATTATATTGTATTTTATTGTATTGCCCTGCATTGTAGTTCATTGTATTATAGTGTATTGTAGTGTAGTGTAGTGTATTATAGTGTATTGTAGTGTATTGTTTTGTAGTGTATTGTAGTGTATTATAGTGTAGTGTAGTGTATTGCACAGAGTTCTGTGCTTAACTCTGTTCATTTTGTGACTTTAGTTTCTTGCAGTATCTGAGCTCAGGACCATCTTTCTCTCTAACCTACTGGTAACTAGCAAAGATACTTTCTCTAGACAGACAAAGCACTTCTTGTAAGTTGCTCTGGATAAGAGCATCTGTTAAACGCTGTAAATGTAAATGTACATAATGTATATACTATATAGTTATTCTAATTATTTCTACAAATTACACACTTAAATCTACTTAAGTGCAATTTAAATTGTTCAGAGAGAAAACAAAACAAAACAAAAGCACATCTGCTTTTTCAACAAATGCATGTAATACAAATTTAGTGATAGCATTTACTGTGCATTTAGGTATGTTTAATAACTTATCATGGTTACACTTTATATTGAGGGTCACAAATTGTTGAAAATGATATTCTAGTGTTTACCTAAATTGCCATAATTTCTATATTAGGTATTTTTATATTAGTAAGTGATTAAATATCTAGCAATTATTAGTTGAGTACATTGTTAACTGAGTTTAATTTCTCATTAGGTCACAGCTTAACTACCAACAAAACTCAACAGTTTTGTGCTGTATAATCTTTGTATTGTAAGTTGTCATTGTGTTAATGCATAATGCATTGCTTAATTTGCATGAATTACACTTAGTAAATCAAATTTTTGAGAAAATAAGTTGAAAACAAATGAGGTAGATGATTGAAAGCCATTGGTTATGGCTGTGTCCCCAGCCACACACATATTTTTAGTACTGTAGTATGTTTCAACCCGGTCTCACTCCCTATGCGTATGAAATCGTACGCAAAACTAAACACTGGGATGCGTACTCATGCGTACGCAGAGAGCTGCGTACAAATGTTACGCCGCTATCAAATACATGTAAATACTCGCCGATTCCCGACAAAATCGATCCCTAGGCTATATTTAGGTGTCCAAACTGATCGTAGTATCTACTCTGTACAGTATATTAACGCAAACGCTAAAAAAAGATGAGACATTTGACGTTTTACGAGTTGAGAGAGAGAGAGACATAGAGAGAGATGCACTTACTGAGCGAATGCCCAGAATACAGTGGGATTCGGTCAGAATTCTTCACTAAAAAGACCAACATAATCGCTTTATTAAAACCCTTCCTGAGCAATGATGTCTGAGGTAAATATAAGCGTGCTATACACTGGAGCACAGTATGTTCAGGCCTGCCACAGAGTAAGGGACGGAGATACACACCAATGAGCACACACGTTATTATTAATTAATAATAATAATAGTATTAATATTAGTAATTAATATATTATTAATAATTCTGTTATTAATTAATAAACTATGAGAGTTTAATAGTTTCATAGTTTAGGGTTTGTTCGGTTTGTTTTTGGCTACTTTTTTCTGATGTGTGGAGACAAACGTAATTTTCACATAAACGTATTCCTTCTTTTATTCTCTGTTTCTGGTTCTTCTCAGGTTCTGATATGCCTAAATGAACTGATTAGTATCCAAGCTCAAATAATGATGGATTTTACATCTTCAGAAGTGATGTGCGAGGTTGCCAATTTAACAAAGGAATTTACTTTTAGTCATTCTTGTTCGTTTTAGTTAACCTCACTTGTAACAGGAATTCATTCATAATAGACCACGTATGGAAACATCCCAATATATGTATGTATTTAGTTAACAAGAATGTGCTCAGACAAAGACTCTTACTGTGAAGTTCTGGTTGCATTGGTAAGGTTGCTATCCAATTTGAGCGCGATTGCGACCATCGATATCAAGGTTTTGAAGCAAAGATCGTTTAAGGGAGGGTCTAAGTTAGGGCACTACATTTCATACAGCCTCATTTATGAAAGCTAATGCATTGAAGTGAAAGTGAGCGCCCCCCATCTTTCGGACTGTGTGCACTTCCGCCCGATCCTCTGGACACGGAACCACAGCTCGCTTTTCCCTCCACACGGTGAGTGTGTAAGCAGTCCGGTGCTTAACTTGACTTCGTTTTAATAACAGACACATGCAATTCTGAATACATTAACAGTTTTTTTTCATTAATATAAACTTAAATAAAATGCAATATTAAGTAGGAGCTCGGTTTAACATCCCAAGAGTATAAGACAAATGTGCACAGAGCTGGTCATGCTGCTAGCTAAACTAGTAAACTAGCTTAGATTAGCTAGCATGCCTTTAATAAACTTGAGATTTTAATCACTCTTCCTTTTGTAAGTATCGCAATTTCTATAAAGTTATGTTGCCCTGTGCACCATGTAGTAGTTTACTTTTGACATGCTAAGAATGCGTGTCAGTGTTTAACAGGTGAAAATGTTCTTTGCTAGCTAGCATTAGAGCTGGCCTAATTAGAGCATGTGCCTAATATGTATACCTAAATAATCCACAGGTCTACACTAACATTACTCAAACTGTATGTCCATTAATGAATGATATAGAAATGACATTACAGCTAGAGCTGGTTGATATGTGAATTGTGAAAACATGAGTAAGAAGTTTTCATGATACGTGGTAGTATTTAATAAATGAGTTAAAATATTTTCAGAGTATAAACGCACAATGATATTTTTTTTAAACATTTCACACACTGTGCTCTACCAAATCTAGTTGGAGAGGCCTAATTACTTTTATTACTGACAGTATCTGCAATATGCTCCGAAAAATTATATGGTAACATTAAATGTTTTGACATCTTTTTTTTTCTTTTCACAGACCTTTCAGATCCCTCCTCACATCCATCTATCTCTCTATCCTTTATAGCGACCCAACGGCACTTTTAAGAGCCACTCGTCTGTCTGTCTATCCATACATCCATTCATCCATCCATATATCTGTCTGTCTGTCTTGGTGTTTATCTGTCTACCTGTTTATCTGTCTGCATTGTCTGTGTGTGTGCATCTGTTGTCTGTCTGTGTATCTGTAGGTGTCATATTTTTGCCTTCATTTACACCATGGACTCTGAAGGAGACTCTGGTAATAAATTCCACAAGCTTCTTCAGGAAGCACAGAGACTTGCAGCAGAGCTCAATCCAAAATTGGTAATACTGTGTTTTTTTTTCTTTTTACATGTTGTGGTAACAGTATGAGCATGGCATGATCTTTATTATGGATATTTACTGAAGCAGTTTAATGAGCCTGGGTATGTGTACTAATTTTTATTTTACAATCATAGGCAAAGAAAAGAAGGTCGGCAAAACCCGTATCTGGTGTTGTTAGTTGGAGACAGAGGGATAATTCAGGACAAATTATTCCAAAATTTCCCCCAAAGACTTATAACTCGACTACACGTAATAAATGTTCTTTTTGGTCTCTAAATTTGAATTGTACAGGTCTTCTGATAGTTTAATAATGAAAATGTACCTTGGTCTCACATTGCTTTTTGTTCCAAACTCAGGTAAAAGGAGCAGTTCTGAAGTGGCTGAACCAGTATTTCAGCAGCCTGAGCCAACACCTTATGGTCAGTAGAAATCTGTTACACAGATTATACATACCTAACTGTTAGTCACACATTTAATAATTTAGTAATATTTTTTGTCTTACATTTACAGATAGTGCTCAAGAACTTAATGCACTGCAAGACCTTCTCAGGGACATTCCTCCACAAGAGAAGGGCACTGTGCCACTAAGCTGGGCTGAACGGCAAGCTCAAAGCTCAGAGAAGTGGAATGCTTCTAGATCAGCCATGGTTAAAAACATATTTCTCGCAGAGCACACAGACACCTATATCTGTGACATCTGCCTGCAAAACACATCTGTTGTGAGGTGCAGAGATTGTTTGCCAAGACAGTTCCTGTGCAGTTCCTGCGATACACAGATACATCAGCACATCCTCCATAACCGAGAAGCCATGTTTGAGGGATTCTATCAACCCTTAGCCCCAAACATGATCATTCAACTTCAAAATGATGGGTCACACCAGATAAAGCATGAAGGTTTTAAATTCTTTTAAATAGTTGTGCAATGTGTTTGCCATCTGTTTTTTCAGCTCTGATTAATTTTGTTGCCATTAATTTTTTTCTTCTGTGTTTTAGTTCGACTGTTGCCGGTTCGTCTACCTCAACAGTGTACCTGTTCTCCCAGTCAGCTAAAGCTGACCTGTGGCAAAGAGGTCATCCTTGTTGGAATTAATGGTAAGTACTTGGTTCAGTTCAATTAAATGCAAACGACTGAATTCATGCTGCTTACACAGCTCTTTTTGATTTCAGGACGGTACCAACTAAATTTGCCAACATTGAGCTGTTCTCAGTGCATGAAAAGCTGGACCACTGGACTTGATGAACTAGTACAATGTGGATATTGGCCTGCTACCATCAACCACCAGACCATCTTCCATGTAGACCTGTTCCAGTCTTTCCAGGATCTGAAGCAGCTGGCTCCTGGGCTTTCTCGTCAAGCATTTATTGGAATGCTTGATGAAAGAACAAAGTATTTTGGCAGAGTAAGCGTGCATCATATTTCTTTGTTGTAGATCAGGGCCAGTCTTATCCACAAAGGGTCACTGTGGCTGCAGATGGTCTTTCCAATCAAGCAGAACCTATTTCTATTTGTTTAAAGGTGCTGTAGAATACATTTATCTATTTTACATTATTCTCTAATTTGTACATAGAAGGTATGCAACCTTGGTTGGGGTGAAAAATGCCCACATGAGGTTTTTACATGCCCATTTACAGGTTAAAATGTGTTGGTGGTTCTTGTTATATTTTGAGGTAAGGAACTCTGGACCTGGATGCCCTGATAGTTTTGCACAGTTTGGTAATTTTATTCCTGCTCAAGCACCCCTGGTTTAACTCATCAGCTAATTACTTTACTGTGCTGTACTCTGGCCGTCAGTGTGGTGTATAATGTGTGGTACACAATGTGTTGAAGTATTTTTTAATTACATGTAATGAAGAAATGTATGTGTACAATTAGTTCATCACCTTTGTGTTTTTTCTGTTATTTTGCAAGACCGGAAAAATATGTGGTGACACATTCCAGCGGTCATTTCTGGAGTGGTGCTACGCGCAGCATGAGGTGGACAAACTGTTGGAAGTTGAGCCCTTCCGGTGTACAGCATGTTCACCACAAATGCATGCTGTATCAGTGGATGGAAATAGAAAATTATACCGATTTAAGAATGCATCAGGGTATGAAGTTGTGTTCAGAATACTTCTTTTTTCAAACAGAACACATGTTGTTTCAAAAGCTGTTCATGTTTGTAGCATTACAGAAATCTAGCTTTTTCTATTGTGCAGAAGTGCCACAAAGGGACTTTTTGATGGCACCTTCCTGGCCAGAGATGAGGAGGTGTCAAGTTTTGTTGCTCAAATCCAGCAGGCAACCAAACATGTAAATGTACACTAATGTTTTTTTTTTTTAAGAATTTATATTTTGTGTTCATTGATCTGTTTAAATTAATTACTTATTTGTGTAACACATTCGTTTTTCTTTTCTAATCCTTGCATTTTTGTGCTGTTTTATTTAATTATAGACTCCTGGGAAAGGAATGTGCGGATCATCACAATGGACAGCTGCAAAAGAGCATTCTGGGAAATCTGCCTCAAAAATTGATGAGGTGGGGCTGGAAATCGCTGTGTGCCGGCATGGGGTGCTTTTGAGAGCACTGAATATGTTCAGAGGGGAGATTTATGCTTACCCTCTGTATCTGCAGAAGGAACTGTCCCCCTCAAATGTTTCCTTTTTCTGTTCAGATGTGGCATGCAAGTATTATCCGTATTTGGAAAAGGTCTCCAATAAGTGCTCTGAACTGCAGGGACTATTGGAGATGCATCCACTTCTTTCAGTGATGCATGCCAAAGCACACTCCTGGACATGTGAGGTAAGCAAAGGTTGTATAAAATCTCAACAGCTATGTGAAAACTGTTGGCTAAACAAACCAAAATATGAATTTTAAATCAATTTGAAAACTATTCCCAAGATTTCTCAAAAACTGTGTTACAGTTGAAATGGGGTGGACGCAATCAAGAAGGCGCTGGCAATACCATTGGTGAGGAAGTGGAGCAGGTAAAGATAATTTAAAGCACTATGTAGCTGTTGAAGTGTAGAGGTTGTAATGAGACTTGATAGTTCGAGCATGATAATGAAAAATTACTGACATTTATATCTATGTTAGGTAAATAGCTTCCTGTCCAGGGCTGCTATCTCCACAAAATACATGTCTAAAGGTGGTAAGTATTTTTTGGTATACAATAAACCCATCACATGTATTTGTGATACACAGCCATTGAAATTACAATGAAGTTAAATGTTTCAAACTTTTTGTTTACAGGAAGAACAGACATGCTCACAGTTCTGGCAATGGGGTGGAACAAAAAGAAAATGAGTAACATGGACAAAATATTGGCCCAAAGATATGCTAAGGTACCCCATTTAACTGACTGGAACTGTTCTTAACGCTTTTAAAATGTTACTGAATACTGAAAAATGTTTGGTGATATGATTTGGTAATATTAAAGGCCGTCCAGAGAGTGGCAGATGATAAGCTTAAGCTGGAGGAGCTCAAAGCTGAGTTAAGGATTGATGATGCTGTTATCCAACAGTGGGTCACTGAGGTGCAACACTGGCCTGAAGGTAATATACTGAAGTAAATATTGATCTTGTGTCCTTATTCAGTAATATTTTATTCTAAAGTCACTTTTTCCTAATAGCAAATTCTAGTTTGGAGGGTGAAGCCTCAAGGGAGGTCATTCTGAAGAAGAAAATTGAAGGACTGTACCTTAGTGTCATGCAGAGGAAACATCGCCTTTACCGTCAGACAGGTATGATTCCTCATTATTTAGCAATTTTTCTTTCAGCCAACTGATTGTTTCTTTCTTTTGTAATGTACTAAACATAACATCATGTAAATTATGTAAATATTGTTGTGCATGTTATTCAGGTCTTTATATTCAATTCAGGTCAACTTTATTGTCATTATGCCTATATAGGATTGTACAGTACAACAAAATACTGTCAGCCTATTTCTCCAGTGAAGTGAAAGTGAATAGTGATATTGATTAAGTAAACTTTGAATAAGTAGACTGATATTTTCTTTCGCAGACAGCAACAAGAGACGACATAAGTTGCGCCAGAAAATTGCAGAGGAAAAGGCAGCTTTATCTTCTGCTATTGAAGAGCTACGTGAACAGACGGACATCATTCTGCCTGCTGTTGATGAGCTTCTCTTGACTGAAAATTTTGTGTGGTCCTGGACTTATCTTGGACCCAGTAAGAACATGTACAATACAGAGCTCAAATGTAGCTTTTGCATACTAAATACATCCTAAATAACTGCTTGTGTTGCTTAATAGGTAGAGCCAGCACTTGCCAGACCTGCCAACCTTTACGCATTTTGCGTAGCAGATACGCATTTAGACATCAAACTACGCTGCTACGATTTGTCACTTCAAAATACGAGAAAAGCCATCGATGGCTTTGAGTTCAACTGTCTGTGCATTTGCGCACTGGGCAGGTTGTCTATGGGTGTAACTGCATTAGGCAGCAACCAGTTGGGAAGACTTTGACCAATCATAGTGGTAGTTTTAAACTCTTCAAACAGGCTACAAGCGGAGAGCCGTCAAAACGAAAGTAACGAATTTAGTTTTCATCCCTCTCAGTCCATCTTCATACTGTGACTGGTTTTAAAGGGAGGACTGTACTAAACAGTTTCAGAGGTAACTGGCAGGATATGGGAATTGTGAATTGTCAATGTCAAAACTAGGCAACTCAAAAACAAGATGCAAAATATAAACTTTTTTTTTTTTAAGTTTTAGCATTTCGCTTGTGTAAATATCCCCCTGCGAGCGTGAATGTGAAACTCGTGAGCACAGCAAGAAGTCCTGCGTGCGTGTTTATCATCATGTTGCGCTCAAACCGCCTTTTTCATTCTCGATTGTCTTCGCACGCCATGTGTCACCTTCGACTGCTTTCTGTGCTCGAGTGAAATGTTTGTGAAATGTTCGAGTATTGGATTGAGATGTTTTTGTTTTTTATGCATGCATTCACTGATACCTGTTGCCCGAGTGCAAATGTACCTGACCTTGTGCCGTGCCTTGCTGTGATGTGCTGTGCCACCCCACCGCAAGAAGTTGCTACTCAAAAAGAATTCCCAGGTTGGCAGGTCTGACTTGCTGTAAGCTTACATATTTCTATTTCTTTCTATGAACAGCTGATCTCAGAACAAAGAAGGCCATCTTTGACCAGGTGATGGTGATCAGGAGAATGCAAGAGGAGGAGCAAATTGTAGTTCAGGAGATGAGGAGGCACTTGAACTCCCTCATAGGTGTTGCTGGGAGTCTAAAAACCTTACTGCTGGACCAAAGTAAGTTTTTCATCATTGCAGTTAATAGCATTTTTGTAGTATGTAGTCAAGAGTATGCAACTTGATTGAAGGACTATTTGTGCTTCAGCAAAACCTGGTGTGGGGGGCGTTGTTAATCTGCTTTTTCATCCAATTCTTAGGCAATGGCGCACACTGTGGATATCACAGCATGTTGAGGAGGAGATTGAGTGTTGTGAATGCCCAAGTACATCACACAAAAGCATCATTCAGCTTGGCTCTTCATGGAGAAATGACATCCCAAGATATGCTGTCTGAGGACAGGGAGGAACAAGTGTCAGATGTGGAGGACACATCTGATGATGACAATGACATTGATTCTTCATAAGTACATTGAGATTATTAAATACCCATGTCTAGTTCTTTGGGCTTCAAAACAGCTTATGGTGCATGATGTGGTGCATTATCACCACATCATTTACAGGTAGTTCTCGACTTACGTCCATTCGACCTTACGACCGTTTTATGAAAGGTGAGCTACGAATTTAAGAATTAAGAATTTAACTTATAATTCGTGCTTAGTTCTTTTTCTCAAATGAAAAGCGAATCAACAGCCGAATTCCAACCGAGACTTGCCTAAATAGTAGCGGCCGTTGGCGTAGTGCACTACTTAGGCTTGCTTTCTAGTGTTGTAGTACGCGGTTTGAGATTCAGCTAAAGAGCGCACAATGGAAGAGAAGAGTATTTTGATTGACACTGGAAAAAAACAATCACGATCGGCACTCGGAATAACAAGGGGTTGACCATCATCCCGGAAGATATGTTATGTTCTGAATTGCAATTAGTGTTTTACTTTAAATTAACTGTAAAAAAAAAAAGAAAGTGTATTAATAGACGCTTCAAATGACATAAAATGAACAAAGAAAAGTATGACATATAACAATAATAAGGAAAATGATGATAAAATATGATTTAAAGATTTTCATAACATCATTACACAGTACTGTACATATAGCCTACTCGAGTTACGTCCAATCAGCTTTACAACGGGTTTGTTGGAACCAGTCGTCGTCGTAAGTCGAGAACTACCTGTAATTGCTTTGGCCAATTCTGTGTTGGGTGGAGAAGACATCTCTGGGAGTGAAAAACACTTTTTATTATTAAATTTTATAATCTGTTCTTTTGATCACAAAAATTACAAAGGACACCTACTCATTCACGTCTTATTCGAGCTGTGCTGAATTACTATATATGTATCACAGGCCTGAGAATAGCCTGAATTAATTTCATTGTTATATCTGTGTGTATGTGTGTAATTATATAATTGAGGAGGCAGTTTTTGCACAGGAGACAAGACCCCTGAAGCTTGTATATAGTCTTCATTGTGCATATACAGTTAAATTTGCATACTATCATGAAACGCGCTGTACACTTTCCAGTGCACATAACGGATACTGCTGAATTGGTATTATTCTGTGCATTTATCCTTAGTCTAATGTTAATATGGACAATTGTCAAGAAAAAAATGCTTTACATTGTGAATAAATGGTACTGTATCTGAATCTTTATGGTAGAGAACTTGGTCTTTTTTTATTCACCATGAAAATGCACTATACATTACATTAATCTTCAAGTTATATTAATGGGCAAACATGCTGTGCAGGAAAAGTAGGTCACCAACACAGATGGAAAATTGTGCAAACACCGTTACATAGATAATCATGACGAGACCTGTGCTGTGTATTTTTGGAGCCGATAGGATTTATAGTTTTTAATAAATTTAAGTTTAAAAATTTTAAAATCCCCATAGGAATGAATGGGGCAGCTTTTTAAACCGATGATGCAGCAGTAGGCCACTCAGTCTCACAGACACGCAGGGTCCCTCTCCCTCACACTCATGACACTTCTGCTAAATACACATATACACTAACATGCATGCACACACATACACACATAGTTAGGACTCTATAGCAACCACTTGGTAACACCCTAGCAGCCACCTGGGATACCCTAGCAACTACCTAGTAATACCCTAGCAACAACATAGTAAAACTCTAGTAACCACCTGGAATATCATAGCAACTGCCAGGTAACACCCTAGCAACTACTTAGCAACACCCTAGCAATGACATAGTAACTCCCTAGCAACCACCTGGAATATCATGCAACAGAGGACATAGGTATTTTTTACATGCTTCAGCACTCGGCAGCCCCACTGTGTGTTTGCACGGTGTCACGGGGGGTCGGCGTCCCAGCTCTGGGGACACGACTACTCCCTCCATTCCTGCCTCCACCTCTAGGGGAGCACACTTTACACCATCCCTACCCAATTCCCAATCACCTGAGTATTAATCCAAAACACCTAGTCCTCGTTGGGTTTGGTGTCTTGTCTCCCTTATTTATTTCCACAGGTTTCACCAGTCCAGCGCTGCGCATTGCAAAGCCTGCATATGAATACAGCGCTGTGCCTGGTGACCTTGTGCCTGTGCAACTCCAAACTGCCACTAGAAGCAATAACATAAGAACTGGGAAGAAGGGAACATTTTTTGGTATCAGACTCCCAGTATCTCTGCCTAGTTTGTTCTGCATGATAGAAGAGTCATATATACAGTTCTTAATGCCATTTGACCCCTGGAGGTCCAGCAACACCCCCAGGAATAACAAAAATTTGCACACTTTAAAAAACTCTAATTCAGCAACTAATTCACATATAAATGTGAAATTTCATACATTGATTATTTATATAAGAAATAAAGTAGGAGGCACCTTTCAAGCTTATATGAAAATATCAAGTTTATAAAAAAATGTTTTATCATGCAGATGAATTATGTCACATATTGAATTATGTGACATGATTTATGACCCTAAAAATGTAAATAAAAACAGAATGCTCACCAGTTTCTGCCTCGGGGACGCATTGCATAGGACCCCCACATGAACATATTGCAAGCACGGACACCTAGATCAAAGGGCAGACACGTGGCAAACCTTTCAAGGTGCCCTTATGGGCTATACTATATAGAGCACTATAGGGGCAAAATCAGGCATATAACATGCTTCTGCGTCCCAACGCATGAATGCAGTCACATGCTGCTGCATGGACGCATTGTAAAGTCCCCCTAGATGAACATACTGCAAGCACGGACCCCTAGGTCAAAGGGCGGAGGCCTGGCGGTGATTTACATTTGGCTCTGTAGGCCTCTATGGCATAATCCATTCAAACACACTTACATGGCCAGACAGGGCCAACCGCTGAGCGCAGCTGAACCAAAATTTAGATACATCATATTAGATACATACATACATATATTACATCATATATCATAATGTAATATGGATTTGGGTGGTGCGGGCCAATGGATGGAGGTAGCTGCACCCCCTCATAGAGTGTTACTCTTCACTATATATACATGGTTAGTCCATTGTTATAAGCACCTAGCAACAAGGGCCTGCCCACATGAACATTCTTTGTGAGTGGGATGCAAATTCACATCTATATGAACTGTGTCAAATAATGTCAATTGGGATGCAAATTCACACCTATTTGAACTATGTCATATAGATGTGAAGTGGGATCAAGAAATGGGATGCTAGTTTATTTTAAGAAATGAGCTTAAAACTCACAAACTAAGCATTAATTAACATAGTACATGTTTCACTGAAGCCATATATGTCTTCAGAGTTGTAAAATTCTACTGTACAAAACCCACCTATTTTGGTGACTTGACCATTTTGGTGAATAAGACCAGCACAGTCCAAGTTTGGGTCTCCCTAAGTCAGAGTGTGAGTTTGAAGAGGATTGGAGAAAGTCAAAATTTTGGTCCAAAAAAACCCTTTGGACCAAATTTTTGACTTTCTCCAATCCTCTTCAAACTCACACCCTGAATTACAAGGGCACAGGTATATACATGAATGGTTTGGGGTGTCCTTTGTCCTATTTTTCCTTTCACAATGCATCAAACGTCATTTGTCGTTGCCAAACTGTGCACAATGCCAAATGCCATATGCACTTATCCACTTAGCCCTCTACCACATACCACCATGCATGCTGGCCTTTTGTGTTCCGATGACAAACCAGATGGTCCCTCTCCTCCTCTAGCCCGGATGATGATCCATGTCCATGATTTCCTTATTTACTTCTGAAACTCTGGGATGCTCTTTTATATCCAATCGTGTTACTGATCTGTTTTTATCATTACACAACTTTATCGTTTATGTTGAAGTACACAGCCAGTGTAGAACAGGGCCATGTCTATAAACCTGCGCAATACACTTCATGGTACAAAAATAACCCAACCATTAATTTTAAAGTATAATGATGTTTTAGAATAAGTGAAAATCATTACAAATCTAATGTTGGTGTAAGCATGTGACTGACTAATCAATAAAATAAGTGATAATGACCCAACAATGCCCCAGAGCTTTCTGCAGGTAATTGTATGACCAAAAGTTTTGATTGTTACTTTTGGCAAAACAGACAATATAGTGTATCACTGAAATTGCGAACATGACTGATTCTGAGAATGTGGTGCTACAAGTTAAGAACAATTAGAAATACAACATGAAGTTTTACAATATTATATCAATTTTAAGTGATATGTAGGTAAAGAAAAGGTGTGTGGGGTAAACACTTTAATTCCACATACAAGTATTGTTTTAAGATGTTGCACAATATCTTTATTGAACAATAATAACCTTATGAATGACAAGGGTAATGATGAATAAATAACACATCACCTAGAAATAGTTATGCTAAACATCAAAATTCCAAAATGAATAATTTAGAGTATTATTTCAAATCATTACTACGGGAATATCTCGTTGAAAGGCTCCCATGTGTCTTTCCACTTGATGCCACTGCAAAAAAAGAAAACAAAATATAAGGCATCACATTACGTAAAATAAATTCTTATAAATCGGAATGTGAATAGAAATGAGCCTTGTAATCCTCTCTATCCTCCGCAGTGACTTGCTTATGTAAGTACATAAACTTTCACATTTTAATTTCAGAATTAAATCACAAATGACAAAGTTCACATACCACCCAGAACACTGCTGCCAACGGACTTTGACCTCTTTTGTGCCCTATGATGAAATATAAATTATTCATTACACTCCACAGTCCAATTACAGTGTTACTGACCTGGTCTCGCTACAAATACACCACAACATCTTCTAAGACATTATGCTGAATCGACACACAATACCACAGTGGTTTCATTCAGTCTAGGACTTGGCTACAAATATTGTCATCTCAAAGACAGAACAATAAACAGCATCAGTTTCAAGATAATACTCATCATAAAATCACAAGATTTATACACCTCAAAGTAAAAAACATTATGACCACTCACAGATGAAGCAAACACAGATATTATGACAGTGACGCATGTCAAGGTTTGTGATACATTACAACTGAACAGTTGCTTCTCATAGTCAGCATGTTGGTTCTAGGGAGAAATCGGCAAGATTGAAGACCTGAGTGACCAAATCATCAGAAGCCTGGGCATCTGGAGCATCTCAGAAATGGCAAACCACAAACCTGCAAGAAGGTGTTGGGTGCTCAAAGCTCATTGATGAGACAATGAAGGCTATATTGTCTGGGCTACTGGGTCACAAATAATAATAAAAAAAAAAAACATTTAATACTAGCTACACAATGTATTGCACCTTGCTGCAAATTTACCCCTGTGGGATAATAAAAGGCTATCTTATCTTATATGTGGCTGTTTAGCTGTAGCTAAAGTCCTGTCAGAGTGTCCAGGCTTGTCCCATGCGCCCACAATGCGTCATGAGAATCATACCTTGGAACAATGAAAGAAGGTTGTCTGAGGGTTGCTCAATTTGACACATTCCACCTCCCTAAACATTGTTATGGGTCAGGTACAGGTTCCCTGATGGCAGTGATATCTTTCAGGATGACTCCTAATAATGCATCCTGCCACACTGCACACCGTTTGGGAACGGTTTGAGGAACATGCAAAAGAGTTCCCTGACCTCCAGATCTTAAGCAGATTAAGCATCTGTGCTTAATCATTTGTGACATCACATTAAGCATTTGTGATGTACTGCAACAGCAGGTCCTATCCAGCAGCTCTACTTTGCAACTTACAGGATGCAAAGAATTTGCAGTTAATGTCTGGGTACCGTATACCACGGAGCACCTTCAGAGGCCTTGCCTCAGCATGTTGGAGCTACTGTGGTGGCATGCGGCATATGGTCAACAGCATATAAGGCATGTGGTCATAATATTTTACCTCATCAGGGTGTTTGGTGTCCCAGACATTCAGAGAACACCTGTAGCTTTAAACATGTTTATACCAGGGTAGAACTGAGTCTTAAGTCAGAGCTGAATTACTTTTAATGTGTTCTTGGATTGGATACGTATCTGATTTGTGACGATGAGACATTCATTTTGGAATATAGCCTATATTTTTTCCCACTGTGCATGTGTTTATCCTCACACATCATAAAAATAGGACCCTTTATCTCAGTTTGCATTCAAAAGATGAATTTCCTTCAGGATCTGCAATTTCCTTCAGGATTAATAAAGTGTTATCTTATCTTATCTTATACACTGAAACAATGATCACTCACCTCTTTTGATACCCTCTGTGATAAAATTTTTTGGACTGGGTAGGTGTCAGCCATAGTGTGGACAGGGCATTCTAAAGTACAAACAGTACAAATTTCATTATGACCAGCTTTGTTAATGTATGTAGTCATATATTTAGATTAATTAAAGCAATGTCATATAATGCAGTGGTTCTAGTACTCAGGGCCAACCTTTTTGCTGTAAACCTACCAGATATCCAGTGTTCGTAATGTACAGGTGCATCTCAATAAATTAGAATATCATCATAAAGTTGATTTATTTCAGTAATTCAATTCAAAAAGTGTAAGCCATATATTGTATAGATAGACAAACGTAGTGATCTATTTCAGGCGTTTATTTCTTTTAATGTTGATGTTCATGGCTTACAGTCAATGAAAACCCAAACGTTATTATCTCAGAAAATTAAGGTTTTCTAAGCCTTTAAAGCGGTCCCTTAGTCTGGTTCAATAGGCTACACTAGCATGGGAAAGACTGCTGACTTGACAGATGTCCAGAAGGCAGTCGTTGACACCCTCCACAAGGATGGGTAAGCCACAAAAGGTCATTGCTAAAGAAGCTGGCTGTTCACAGACAAAAAGGACTGGACTGCTGCTCAGTGGTCCAAGGTCTTGTTTTCAGCTAAAAGTAAATGTTGCATTTCATTTGGAAATCAAGGTCCCAGAGTCTGGAGGAAGAGTGTAGAGGCATACAATCCAAGCTGCTTGAGGTCTAGTGTGAAGTTTCCACAATCAGTGATGGTTTGGGCAGCCATCAAAGCAACCTGGTCTTCCATAACACTTCAGCAGTGCCACAGACTGATCGCCTCCATGACACGCCGCACTGATGCAGTAATTCATGCAAAAAGAGCCCTGACCAAGTGTTGAGTGCATATACTGTACATACATTTCAGTAGTCATTTCTGTATTAAAAATCTTTTTAAAAATTGGTCTTATATAATATTCTAATTTTTTAAGGTAATGACTTTTGGGTTTTCATTGACTGTAAGCCAGAATTACCAACATTAAAAGAAAAACACTTGAAATAGATCTAAAAAAATAAAAATAAATATATGGAATATATATATATATATAGAAATATATATAGAAATAAATGAACTTTTTGATGAAATTATAATTTTTGAGCTGCATGCACCAGTATTTGGTACTATGCAAATGTTTCAGGCACCTGAGAAAATATTTCTGAAATATTACATTCTTCTTAATATAATCAAATAAACTAGTCTAGGTAAAAATAATTACAATTTCAGTTATACATCAATTCAATTAAATAGATGAACCCAATAGAACCCCAGATTGTGAGAATATGATTTTACCACTTGGGTTGATCTTTATTCTTCTTTTCTTGCAGGGAAAAGTACGATTAAATGTCGAGCTGGACACTAGATGAAAGAAAACATATTAGTAGTTAGAGCTGTGACATCGAAATTTTCGCTGCAGCACAAGCTGGCTGAGTTGTGACATCAATGCATTCTGGCTGAGTGAAGACATCAACACAACTCTTATTTAGAAGTAAACAGGCAGACTATATAACTATGCATCTATATAACTACACATAAAATTAGTCTAAATAGTAGTGTTAAATATTTTTTTTACATGTATTGTTACCCTGCATTTTATTTCTGCTTCATATGAGTTCAAAACAAGTAGGCCATATAAACACATTTCATCTCAGTGTTCTATTCATGTCTCAAATAAACCACATGGTCACCCATGTGGTTCCAACCTGGAGAAACTACTGTCTCACTTGCACTGTCATTGTTGTTCAGTTGCTACATAGAAAACAATGCAAAACAACCAAGGTATTATAAAGTTTAAGGAGGGAAGACTACAAGTCTGAACCTGCTGGTTCCTTCAGTGAATGTTAAGGAATCTAATACTTATTTTCATTCGCAGTTCAGTAAGAGTGATCTGAAACAATGACAAATATAACAACATTATTTCTTCATCAGAATTATTATTTGAATATACATATACATTACAGATACATACATAAAATTATGATTACACAAATACGAATCTAATAAAGGTTAGATTTGTTTCCAATGATACAATAGTTTTATTAACTGTACCGATGTGGGTGCTAATTGTTTGACGATTTGACAAACGTTTCATTCATCTACTTTACTAGTTTATGGGATATTTAAACACGGCTAGGTCTGCATTGCGGGGGTCAGTTGCTTAATAGGCAAATGATGGGCATGGGTGCCATTGTTCAACAACTAAACAGACTATCAAGTTTTCATGGTAAACAAGAGGCTAGCTGTTTTTGCTAACTCTCTGCTGAAAGTGAAAATGTAATCTTAGATTGTTTTGTCTGTCGTATTATTGCATAATGACTGATTACAGTTCAATGCAATAACCTTAAAAAGTATAGTGAAGCTAATAATTTACCATTTGGTGTTACTTCTTGTGTTCTTTTCTTGCAGGGGTACTTGTCTGTGGAATTCTCATTTCCAGATGTAACAGGGGAGAGAATTGGATTGAGTTCATCTAAAGAGCTGCTGCGGGGCTCAGGAGGAGCTGAAAAGCTGGGGCTAGCCTCAGGACCATCTGAAGAGAAGGGGCTGGTCTCAGGAGCATCTGAACAGATGGGGCTGGTCTCAGGATCATCTGAAGAGCTGGGGTTGACTTCCAGATTAAGAACCACTAAGTTGAGGAAAATATTTTATTAACTACAGTTCCACAGAATGCATGACCGATAATACAAACCTCTCGTGTTTCATTCATGGTGCCAAGTACATCGCCAATATATTTTACAAGTTTACAGTAATTGACCGTTGTGTAGATTGTGCTGCACAATTTATCAGCAAACCTCTTCTATTTCCATTAACAGAAAGGGAACAATACTGGACCAACAAAGATAAAAAATTAATTGTGTCGGCCTATTGCCCATATAGTAAGTGCGTAAGATAAAAAGTCCAGTTAATGTAGCCTTCACGAACATCAATGTTCTAACTCAGTTACTTTATAGAAACCTTAATAAATTATGTTATATGAGTGAGAAATAGAAGTCTGGACCCGCAAACACATTCAGTGAATGTTAAGCATTATTTTTTGGTACTTGCTTTCACTCTCAGAAGGACTGATTTTAGTTAAGAGACATACATGAATGATGCATTTTGACCAGAATAATCACTGGATTATAAAGGTGGTTCCATCTATGCCAAGGGGCAATAAACTTTTCTAGCAGCTTGGGATCACCTTACAAATGAACATTTTTATTGTTTATTGCTTAAATTTGTGACTGATCTGTATGTACCTATAAACAATGTATAAATGACTGTGTAAATACACAAATATAAAACACATTTATGAGCGTAGTGATACACCATTAACAGTTCAATGTAATAAACTGAAAGAGTAATAATAGTGAATATTACCATCTGACAGGAACTTTTGTGTTCTTTGCTTGCAAGGGTCTCACCTGTGGAATGTTCCTTTTCAGATGTAACAGGAGTAAGAATTAAGGTGTATGTAGGTTCAGTATGAAGGGGAGCAACTGAAGAGCTGGGGTTCTCTGTAGGACCATCTGAACAGCTGAAGTTGGTCTCAGGAGCATGTGAAAAGCTGGTGTTGGTCTCAGGAGTATGGGCAGAGCTGGTGTTGGTCTCAGGAGCATTTGAAGAGTTGGGATTGGCTTCTGGATTAAGAGCCACTACGTGAAGAAAAACATTACTATAATGTTATTATAATACCACACTATTATAATGTAATGTTATAGTAATTACAGTCCTTTGAAGGACATATTAACATTCATTCCTCCTGATTTGATAAGCAGATATGAGAGACACAGAAAATGAATGAGTGAAATACTCAATGCACTTAATTTCAACATGCCTTTTAGAAGACCTTCATACAGCAAACGAATTGTAGAAATTGATGTCCTCTCCATTTCTGAAGAAAACTGCTGAGGATAAAAAACATCTGCCCTAAAATTTGTGGCCTGCCTCGTCTTCCTCCTCCCAAGAAGAAGAAGGGGGTAATAACCCAACATGTGAAACTTGTGGAGCTGTAAGTTAACAATAAGTACATATTAGTAGTATTACAAAACCCATGTATGTAAACAGTCCATGTGATTAGTTATTATTAGTTAACTTACTAGAAGATTGGTGGAATTTATCAGCTTTGAGGTGTTTCTTCCATTCAACATTTTTTGGGCCCATTCCTTTGATGTTTTGTCTTTGGCCTGCTGCAATTTCACTTTCTGGGGCTGAGAAGCCCCACACAGCTTGCAGTGTTTACAGCCAACATTTATTTGTGCCTTGCATGACTGGCAGGTCTTTTGGGTTGAACCTGGCATGGTATCCAGTCAGTCAGACAGACAGATGAACAGCCAGAAAGAAAGCCAAAAAGGTAGAACGACAGAGAGGTAGGTAGGTAAGTAGATAGAGAGATAGACAGATAGATATATAGATAGACAAACAGATAGGTAGATAGACAAATTGATTATCTATAATCAGATTATAAACGGATGTATGGATAGACAGACAGACGAGTGGCTCTTATAAGTGCCGTTGGGTCGCTATAAAGGATAGAGAGATAGATGGATGTGAGGAGGGATCTGAAAGGTCTGTGAAAAGAAAAAAAAAAGATGTCAAAACATTTAATGTTACCATATCATTTTTCGGAGCATATTGCAGATACTGTCAGTAATAAAAGTAATTAGGCCTCTCCAACTAGATTTGGTAGAGCACAGTGTGTGAAATGTTTAAAAAAAATATCATTGTGCGTTTATACTCTGAAAATATTTTAACTCATTTATTAAATACTACCACGTATCATGAAAACTTCTTACTCATGTTTTCACAATTCACATATCAACCAGCTCTAGCTGTAATGTCATTTCTATATCATTCATTAATGGACATACAGTTTGAGTAATGTTAGTGTAGACCTGTGGATTATTTAGGTATACATATTAGGCACATGCTCTAATTAGGCCAGCTCTAATGCTAGCTAGCAAAGAACATTTTCACCTGTTAAACACCGACACGCATTCTTAGCATGTCAAAAGTAAACTACTACATGGTGCACAGGGCAACATAACTTTATAGAAATTGCGATACTTACAAAAGGAAGAGTGATTAAAATCTCAAGTTTATTAAAGGCATGCTAGCTAATCTAAGCTAGTTTACTAGTTTAGCTAGCAGCATGACCAGCTCTGTGCACATTTGTCTTATACTCTTGGGATGTTAAACCGAGCTCCTACTTAATATTGCATTTTATTTAAGTTTATATTAATGAAAAAAAACTGTTAATGTATTCAGAATTGCATGTGTCTGTTATTAAAACGAAGTCAAGTTAAGCACCGGACTGCTTACACACTCACCGTGTGGAGGGAAAAGCGAGCTGTGGTTCCGTGTCCAGAGGATCGGGCGGAAGTGCACACAGTCCGAAAGATGGGGGGCGCTCACTTTCACTTCAATGCATTAGCTTTCATAAATGAGGCTGTATGAAATGTAGTGCCCTAACTTAGACCCTCCCTTAAACGATCTTTGCTTCAAAACCTTGATATCGATGGTCGCAATCGCGCTCAAATTGGATAGCAACCTTACCAATGCAACCAGAACTTCACAGTAAGAGTCTTTGTCTGAGCACATTCTTGTTAACTAAATACATACATATATTGGGATGTTTCCATACGTGGTCTATTATGAATGAATTCCTGTTACAAGTGAGGTTAACTAAAACGAACAAGAATGACTAAAAGTAAATTCCTTTGTTAAATTGGCAACCTCGCACATCACTTCTGAAGATGTAAAATCCATCATTATTTGAGCTTGGATACTAATCAGTTCATTTAGGCATATCAGAACCTGAGAAGAACCAGAAACAGAGAATAAAAGAAGGAATACGTTTATGTGAAAATTACGTTTGTCTCCACACATCAGAAAAAAGTAGCCAAAAACAAACCGAACAAACCCTAAACTATGAAACTATTAAACTCTCATAGTTTAGTAATTAATATCAGAATTATTAATAATATATTAATTACTAATATTAATACTATTATTATTATTAATTAATAATAACGTGTGTGCTCATTGGTGTGTATCTCCGTCCCTTACTCTGTGGCAGGCCTGAACATACTGTGCTCCAGTGTATAGCACGCTTATATTTACCTCAGACATCATTGCTCAGGAAGGGTTTTAATAAAGCGATTATGTTGGTCTTTTTAGTGAAGAATTCTGACCGAATCCCACTGTATTCTGGGCATTCGCTCAGTAAGTGCATCTCTCTCTATGTCTCTCTCTCTCTCAACTCGTAAAACGTCAAATGTCTCATCTTTTTTTAGCGTTTGCGTTAATATACTGTACAGAGTAGATACTACGATCAGTTTGGACACCTAAATATAGCCTAGGGATCGATTTTGTCGGGAATCGGCGAGTATTTACATGTATTTGATAGCGGCGTAACATTTGTACGCAGCTCTCTGCGTACGCATGAGTACGCATCCCAGTGTTTAGTTTTGCGTACGATTTCATACGCATAGGGAGTGAGACCGGGTTGAAACATACTACAGTACTAAAAATATGTGTGTGGCTGGGGACACAGCCATAACCAATGGCTTTCAATCATCTACCTCATTTGTATTCAACTTATTTTCTCAAAATTTTGATTTACTAAGTGTAATTCATGCAAATTAAGCAATGCATTATGCATTAACACAATGACAACTTACAATACAAAGATTATACAGCACAAAACTGTTGAGTTTTGTTGGTAGTTAAGCTGTGACCTAATGAGAAATTAAACTCAGTTAACAATGTACTCAACTAATAATTGCTATATATTTAATCACTTACTAATATATAAATACCTAATATAGAAATTATGGCAATTTAGGTAAACACTAGAATATCATTTTCAACAATTTGTGACCCTCAATATAAAGTGTAACCATGATAAGTTATTAAACATACCTAAATGCACAGTAAATGCTATCACTAAATTTGTATTACATGCATTTGTTGAAAAAGCAGATGTGCTTTTGTTTTGTTTTGTTTTCTCTCTGAACAATTTAAATTGCACTTAAGTAGATTTAAGTGTGTAATTTGTAGAAATAATTAGAATAACTATATAGTATATACATTATGTACATTTACATTTACAGCGTTTAACAGATGCTCTTATCCAGAGCAACTTACAAGAAGTGCTTTGTCTGTCTAGAGAAAGTATCTTTGCTAGTTACCAGTAGGTTAGAGAGAAAGATGGTCCTGAGCTCAGATACTGCTAGAAACTAAAGTCACAAAATGAACAGAGTTAAGCACAGAACTCTGTGCAATACACTACACTACACTACACTACAATACACTATAATACACTACACTATAATACAATGAACTACAATGCAGGGCAATACAATAAAATACAATATAATACAATAGTGCAGCACGATATATTGCAATCAATATGTAATTCAATGCTCATTTAAGTGCTGTGTAAAGAGATGAGTCTTCAGTCTGTGTTTGAAGACAGCGAGAGACTCTACTGTATGGGAGTTCATTCCTCCACTTGGGTGCCAGTACAGAGAACATTCTAGACGCTTGTCTTCCACGTGTATCGAAGGGTGGCGGGTCAAGGCGATCTGTACTTGAAGCTCGAAGTATACACTTGGAATTATATGTATATACTACTGGTCCATTTCTCTGTTACATATTGAAGTATACTATAAGTAAAAAGTAGACTATCAGTAAAACTAAGTACAATTAAAAACTAGACTATCAGTAAAACTAAGTACAATTAAAACAAGACTATCAGTAAAACTAAGTACAATTAAAAACTAGACTATCAGTAAAACTAAGTACAATTAAAACAAGACTATCAGTAAAACTAAGTACAATTAAAAACTAGACTATCAGTAAAACTAAGTACAATTACTTTTCTGTTCTAAATTAATTTAAGAAATTGTTCAGACACAAATGTTTCAGTATTGACTCTTTTGGTAGTGACAATATTTTTTAATTTTGAGCAGAACTCAAAAACACTAGCCAGGTACACAGCTGTGGGCACCCTACTTGGGGATTTTGGGAGTTGGAGGCTTGCGTGGTGCAACCCCGCTTTTTTAAAAATTAATTGATAGTATATGTAAATGTTCTACTTTATTCCATACTGCTGTGTTTGGTCCACCCAAATATATATGCAAATACCCTAAATGAAACATTCATGCTGCACTTTAATCAAACAATCATTATTTTATTAAGTATCACTGCATGGCAAGGAGCATACATCATAGATTCATTTGCACTCATGGTTTTAGTAGGTGAGTTTTATGTGATGATTAATATGTGAAAAGTTAAAATTGACACAATTCATGATTTTTCATTTTTTCTATTTAAATGTAATCTAAATACCATGAATACATACAGGTAACATAAAGGTAAAAATAACAGTGCATTTAATGCGGTTATGTTTCTTTATATGTTGTACAATATGCAGTATCATTATCTTTGTAAAATAAAACAGATCGTGATGGAAAGGCACTGATGCAGTTACACTACTGAATTGCAGATTATTTAGGTACTTCATAGTCTGCAAGCTGTCTACTGACACTCCAGTGAAACGTTGCTGCGCATTTCTCAATGTTCTGTTAGGAGTTACAGGGATGCAACATAGTCATTAGCAGCACTGACAATGTGGCGTAGTGCTAACATAATGAGGATGTCTGTTGGATCATTTGTGTCAGATTCATAACAGTAGTTCTTGACTGGGAAGATAAACTTCACAGGAGTTCCAATCAGATTAGAGCACTGGTTGATCTGAACACACACATTCAGAGAAGGAGAGAGAGAGAGAGAGAGAGAGAGAGAGGGAGAGAGAGGGCAGGAAGAGGTCATCAGTAAATGATAATGGAGCTTCACAATGCAAAGTTACTTATTTCCATCTATTCTCAATTATTGCATCACATCAAATACTAACATCAGTTTTTTTTTTCTATTACCTTGATATGAAGGCCTACCTATTTACAATGTGTTACCCAGGAACAGATGAGGTAAACATACTGAGATCACACAGAATCAGGGCTAAGAAAAATACACATTTGGCAAAAGGCTCTAAAATGTTTTTACTTACAAAAAACTCACATTACAACAAATATATCTTTATACAACATTTAGCGTTTTTTTTTACTTTATTTTTTTAATAACAACTAGAATTTAAGCATTTTATTTTGTAACTCAAGCATGTAAAGGATCCTAACATTCTGTCGATTTGTAGATTAATCCCTGACCCTCACTCTAGAAGGACATACAGCTGTCTTGGCTTTATCCTTTTTTTTTCAAACGAGCACTGTGAGATTATGACCCTGATTTATGACATAAATAAATAAATTGTGGCTTTTCTTGAAAAGTCTTGCTTAGTGGCCCCAAACTTAGTAATGGAAACCTGGTTCCAACCCTAATCCATGTCCATGTCCTAGTCCATGATTGGCTGGATCAGATGCATTCATATTAGGTTAATTAAGGGGGTTGCAGGTTGGAACTAAACTCTGCAGGAAAGTAGGTCTTCGGGAGGAAGGTTGGTAAACACGGGTGTAGCAATTAAGATTAATATCTGCGCCTCTGTAATCCAACCAGATGAGGAATATCAGGAGCTCACCTTTTCATGAATTTTCT
This sequence comes from Pygocentrus nattereri, assembly GCF_015220715.1. Taxonomy (NCBI): domain Eukaryota; kingdom Metazoa; phylum Chordata; class Actinopteri; order Characiformes; family Serrasalmidae; genus Pygocentrus; species Pygocentrus nattereri. The sequence goes on along the minus strand of NC_051222.1, from coordinate 8,494,307 downwards.
TGCTTGTGTAGGTCTTTTTCAGATCTTTTTTAACAAGGGGGCAGACTTCATCAATCTTTGTCAAAAGAACGATTTGAGGAATGTCTGTAATTCACAACATCCATTCAGAATCATTAGAATTCCATTAGATTTTATACATTTCTAATAATTATTGTTTATTTTCTCATCCACAGTTCTTAAGTACTGCTATAGTATGTTATTCCTCTCTTTTCTTATATTTTCATTTTCCCTGAATGTTGTTGTACTTATATTGTACTTAATTGCTCATAATTAATGTACAGTTGTACACCGATCAGACATAACCTTGTTTCTACACTCAGTGTCCATTTTATTAGCTCCACTTACTATATACGCTCACTAGCCACTTTATTAGGTGCTTTTTAACACAAATAGCTAATCAGCCAATCACAGGGCCGCAACTCAGTGCATTTAGGCATGTAGAGGTGGTCAAGACAACTTGCTGAAGTGCAGACCGAGCATCAGAATGGGGAAGAAAAGGGATTTAAGGGACTTTGAACGTGGTTGTTGGTGCCAGACGGGCTGGTCTGAGTATTTCAGAAACTGCTGATCTACTGGGATTTTCACGCTCAACCATCTCTAGGGTTTACAGAGAATGGTCCGGAAAAGAGGAAATATCCAGTGAGCGGTCAGTTGTGTGGACGAAAATGCCTTGTTGATGTTTAAGTTTAAGTTTAAGTGATACTGTTTTGATCCCACAACTGGGGAAATTCCATCTCCGCATTTAACCGATCCATGCAAGTGAAACACCACACACACACTAGGGGGCAGTGAGCACACTTGCCCGGAGCGGTGGGCAGCCCTATCCACAGCGCCCGGGGATCAATTGGGGGTTAGGTGTCTTGCTCAAGGACACCTCAGTCATGGACTGTCGGCGCTGGGGATTGAACCGGCAACCTTCCGGTCACAGGGCCCTAACCTCCAGCCCACGACTGCCCCAAGTGTGTACCTAATAAAGTGGCCGGTGAGTGTAGATGCACTTTGTAGTTCTACAAAGTGGTAAATGGACCATTCTCAGTCCAGCAGTGACACTGAGCTGTTTAAAAACTCCAGTTACAAATTGCACTTACTATATAAGTGGAGCTGATAAAAATGGACAATGAGTGTAGAAACAAGGAGGTGGTCATAATGTTTGGTGTGATTGGTGCATATGTCTGTCACAGATTAGTAATGTGGTGATGGGCCCAAGTGCATGGTGTGGAAACTTGTTTATGTTGTATTGCAAGGGAGGAAACATGGCAATTTGACAAGAGGGGGAAAACAACATTTGTTTGCAGAATGTCATAAAGCGCTCACACTAAAATAAACTGGCAGAGTAGCATAAACTGGCAGAGTAGCATAATCTTGATCATGCAGTTATATTATCAGTAAAAACACAAATAATGGATGAGACTCAATATTGAGTCATACTGAGTGTTTATCATGAGAATGAGAAAAAATGAGAAAGAAATCTCAACAAATAGTCCAGACAACAGTGGTCCTATGGTCCAGACTGACCACTAATGAAAGACTAGAGGTCATAAGTCAAGCACACTGAAAAGACTATGAAATGATACTGAAATCCTAAAACATATAAAGATGTTTTTTTTCAGCCAAGATGCTTGTATACCTGCCATGTTTGCATTGTTTTGTGGTAGAAATGGTTTTATTTTTGTCATGCTGAAAAAAACTTATTAAATAGCATTTTAATACCTAAAATCACTTACCATAAATAACATTACTTACCAATGTCATTGGCTTGTTGTTTGACTGTTTTCATCTTTTTGATGACAGACTGATCCATTAGAGAGAGGCTGTTTGCTGACACAATGGTCACCAGACAGTGAACTTTATCATCTGGGCTGGGGTTACTAACATAGTTACGGTCACCTTCTGTCAGAGGAGTGTCAGGATTAAACTGGAAGAAAGGGGCACATTTGTTTTTGTGTGGTATCTGAATATCACAACTGTTTAAACCCTTAAAATCCATTTAAAAAGAGGGATGTCCAAGAGTTGGAATTAAAGGTAATAAAAAATTAAAGGTAATAAAACATTATGCAAAAATCTTAGACGCCTGAGAAAAAAATACATTTAAAATACTATTTGAATGGTAGTGTGTATTTGCACAGAAATTATAATGAAATGCACTTAATATTAATATAACAGGTAGTAATTTGTGTACAGCAGGGTGTTAGCTTATCCACTTCTAAATCTCTTCTTGTGGCAGCTCAATATTATTTGTAGCTCTCATCCAATATCTGTGCTTTAGAGAGCGATGGCTTGAGGGCATCAGTGAGAAATTGGGAATCAAATCTCTGTTCTAAACAGCTCATAAGCTGTAAATTAATTTTTGAAAACAAACTAAACTGCTAAACTTGTGTTTATTTAAATTGTAATTATATATGCAAAAAACACACTTCCTGCCTGAAAACATGGTGTGTAAGACTTTTGCACAGCAATGTATATAAAAACTAAGCCAACTTAACAATAACAATAAAAAAAGTTTGGGTTTTTTTGCCTCATATCTCCAAAATGATAACTTTACAGGAAAAAAAATACTTCTAGTAAGTCAATTGAACTTTTTTCAAAGTAAATTTGGGTCATTTCTTTTAGTTTGTTCATCATGAAATTTACACACAATGAAAAAGGCAACAGATATTTTCAAATTATATAAAAAAAAACTTCTTTTTTTGTAATATTCCATAGACAATGTTTTTTAGATACATGTTTCCTGCTTTTTTCTGATAATGAAAAATAAATAATGTGGCTATTTTGACAGGAAATTAATTAAACAAAAATCGGTCTCTGATTGTTGTATAAACATTCTAAACATACCTCATATCCTTCTTTCACATGGCCCAATAGGGCACTGATGACATCAGCTGTTTGAACTCCATCTTTGTTTTCAAGGCCCATGACATCATTCATGACAAATGGTAAAAATCCACCATTTACATTTCTGATTTTGTAGGTCTTGTACTGTAGAGGTACAAGATTGTACATAAGCACAATTCAGGTTGATGTTACATTTTACAACAGTGTATCTTATTTTTGCTCCTGGCAACCTACAGCCCTGCACAGCTATTCCTGGCCTAAAATGTCTGATTGATAATAATAAGTTGATGAGCTAGATCAGATGTATTAAGTTAACAGATACTACAGTGCAACTGCTTTGAATGGTTGGACAAAAGTAGAAATTAAACATATAGGAATGCTACTGTAATCAGAAGAGCTGCACTGTTTTCATTCACTGCTCTTTCCACATGCAAGGTTTTTGCATTTGTGGTTTTCCCACCAAAGTATGTGACAGTTGTGAAATTGTGGGGTGTGTTTTTTGCCACCGAAACGTCTGTTTGATATTTTGATTTGTGAAGAGTAGAGAATTAAAGCAGCTTTTTAAAAGGCCATCTGTAATAGATTTACTTCAGTGTTTAGGGTCATTGTCTCACTGCATCACCTATCTGCATTTAGCTGGTGGACAGCCACCCTGATGTGACCCTATAGGATACCTTGATAAATTTAGGAATTTATTTTTCCCTCAATGATGTCAGTCCAGGCCCAGAGCCAGCAAATCATGGTGCCCTTTGACACCATATGTAGTGCTGTGTGTTCGTCTCACACAATTCCACCATTTCAAACTAGTTTCATCAGTCATGGGCACTATTATGAACAAAGATGTTAATCAGTATAAATGATTCTTTAAAGCTCTGCACTTCTAGAAAGACTAGACACAGTACTTAATCATCTTAATTTGTAGATTTGTCTAACTACAGACGGGCAAATATCTAATCTGTCTGGGGTTTTGTGTAAAACTTTGCAACTCTAACTTTATGCAAATCAGCAGTTATTGACGCATGTCTCTGATCTCTTTTTTTGCTTGGCATGGTTCACATAAGCAGGTTTTCATGGCAAACTCAAAATGGTTGAGTGGGTTTATAAGCCAAAATATGTATGTGTAACTCTTGGCTAATGATTTGGACAAAAGCTATGTGGAGTCAAGGCCGGGGGCCATATCACAGAAAATTCTTGTTTTTTTCTTAACTCAAGATCTGACATATCAAGATAAGATTTTTCACAAATTTGTATTACAGAAGAAAATTTGATCTTAATTTAAGAATCATATCGTACAGCATCTCTTCTTATCTCAAGTTAGTAAATCTTAACTTACTCGATTGAAGTCGACAATCAACTGTTGTGTATGTTACCTAGCAACCAACCCTATGCACACAGCTGAATCTAGTAAACATGTAATCAAGTTAGTAATCCAGACAGCTAACATTAGCTGCCATTACTAGAGTAAAAAAAAACCTAAAGTGTGATAAACTGAGAGTTAAGAATATTGTGTCAGCGCTTTGTGCTGTTTAGCAGAGTCACTGCTCCACAGTTTCAGTTTCAGTTTCCCAAACACATTAGCCTCGTAACAAACAGACACATGTTCAGCTCTGTCTCCTAATTATTCACCACCATCACTGTAATATTATTTCTGATAAGTTTTTTATCAAGAACAACAGGCGAAGGCAATAAGAGGGGATGGTGCAGATCGTGTCTGCAGCATCTGAGGCTTTCAAACACTGTTGGAAAAAAACCTAAAAAAAAGTCAAAGCACCATTTTCACTAGAGATAAATGCTGCCTGACACTCATCAGATGGTCAGAACAGAAATGAAGACCTGGGGTTTATTTTAAAGTTAAGAACATATTTAGGATATTTTGATAACTTAAGTGTTTCTGTAATACTGTTTTCATATTTGTAAATAAGATAAGATTATAGACTAAAGAACTGTTGTTCTGTACTGGTTTCTGTCCCAACGTCAGTCTTAACTGAAGTTGCCATGACAACACAGCAGATCTTAGACTTGAAGAATTTTCTGTAATATGGCCTCTGATATTTTTAGATGATTTTATACACAAACACAGGTAATGCCAAAGGGTTCTCATACTTTGTCTTTCTTAAAAGAGCTTAAATATAAGCAGTAGTAGAAGATGTTGCTCACTTTTTTGGTGTAACTTTTGCCTGAACATGGTGCCTCCCCAGCTCTGTTTATAATTTCATGTTGGAAAGCACTGTCAACAGAGTTGACGAAACAGGACTTTCCCACTCCGATTTGTCCATACAGAAGGATTCTGAGATGGCTGACATCTGAACTTCTGATTTTGGTATTCCTCAGCTCACACTCAAGTCTACCTCTTCCACTGAAAAACATTACCTGTATGAAGAACTTACAAGTATATGATGACCTTTATTTGTACTATTAACAAAACACAGCAGAATTAGCCATTTTAGTAAGGTTTGGCTTTTACTGTTGCAACATTAGCACACTATTTGAAAACAATTGGTCACTTTTTGGTCACTTGGTCAAAGAAAAGCTTCTGGTGCAAGGTTTAGTAATATTGCTATTATGTAGCCTAGTAATTGAGCTGATATGATAATTTAAAATAAATTTGAGAGAACATAAGTGGACATAGTGGTTCATTTATGAATAAGACAGAGACCAGTTTTGGTGAGACCAGATAGGGTAAGGCAGCAAAGTCCAGTGTATAATGGCATCGCCATCCCAAAAACCTTGCCCAAGACTGCTTTGGGATAAATAGTGAATCCAAATGCATAAACATTACTTACTTCCAGTCTACATTTCTCCATGGTTGTTCAAGCTCTGTTAAAAATGAATAGTACATTTTAGGCCAAGACCTTAATCTCAAAGCTGCTGTTTAATGCGACAGGCAGTGTAGAAACATTTCACATTATAACTTTTAATAAGGGAGCTTTTAGAGGCACTAAACTCTTTAGACATCTGGTTCTTATCACCACCACTGTGGACAGCCATCAAGTTTCTCTAGAACAGAACATTTCACAATAAATCACTGTGAAAGACTTTGTTATATAGTAAATCACTGTTTTTGGAAGAAAACCTCATATCTCCAGAATGGTAACTTTACAGTAGAAGGAAAAAATCCTACTTTACTTTTAATGTAAGTCAATGGAACCAGACATTTTAAACTTGGGTCATTTCTTTTGGTCTGTTCATCATGAAATGTACAGACAATGCTAAGGGTAATATTTATTTTCATATTATGTCAAAAAACTGATAAACGTCAAAAATGGAGATACAAGGTTTATTTTCTACAAGAGCTAATTTATTTATTTTTTTCAGCCAACACAGTCTTTCACACACACACACACACAGACACACACACACACACACACACACACATACACACACATTGTTCAACTGCATAACACTTAAATCACTATTGAGAGAAGACAAATATACCAACCTAATGATGGGGGTGCTTCCTGTTCTGTTGAGAAAAAAAATATTTAAACCTCTGTGAAATGTAAATTTATTGAATAATGAAGTCAGAACAGAATGTTTTAGCTAGAAAAAACAAATCATGTTGTTGTAGATGTGAATATCAGGAACACACACACACACACACATTGTTCAACTGCATAACACACATTGTTCAACTGCATAACACTTAAATCATTATTGAGAGAAGACAAATATACCAACCTTTTGATGAGGATCCTCCCATTTTAGTCCCTTCCTGTTCTGTTGAAAAAAAAATATTTAAACCTCTGTGAAATGTAAATTTATTGAATGAAGTCAATAACAGATATTTAGAGCCATTCATAATTAATTATATATCCACTTGACTTGATTACTGTAAAAGACATGAGCTGTTATTTTATATATGTTAATATACAATTACCTATTTATTACTTTGTAATTATTTAATTTAAATCAAAAGTTTACATTTTATCCACTATTACAGAATTTATATATATAGAACAGAAGGTTTCAGCTAGAAAAAAATAAATGCATGTTGTAGATGTGAATATCAGGAAATTCAACTCTAATCTCCTGTCTTTGCAAATGTATCAAACCCAAATGTATTTCAAAGATCACTGTGTAAGTTAAAGTTGAGTAAAATAACATGAATATGAAAATAAGAACAAAGCAATTGATTCCAAATTTGGTCTTTATAGCAGTAAATACTATAAAGATCAGTGTAATTTGGTGGCTGAAATTTATTAGCTTACTTATCTTTACATGGAAAAACTGGAAGAAGCAAAATAAGCAATTCAAAGAGAAATAAATTGACACACTCTGTTATTTGTCTTATCAAAATATTAATGACATCACAGATGAATGATTCTATTTGTCTAATCGATTAATCCGGTCTGAGATTGAATAGAGAATAATGGTATGTCCAGTTAATGAGGAGAAAAACAAAGACAAATGAGTCAGTCAAGTAGAATTTTACATCAGCATCACACATCAACACGTACGTTTAGAAACTATTAAAAACTGTTAAATGTTGGGGGGAAATTAAAAAAGTGACATTGCATTTTTAAATATTTCTATATTATATTCAGGTACTGCAGGCTTTCAGATGACCTTTTAGCAGCCAAAGTCATCACGAAAATGACATCTGTTCTATTTTTCAAAATGTTCCTGTTTTTCTTTGTTGAGCTAAAAGCTACCAAAACATCTCTGTCTCCTTCCTTATCCTTTTTCTCATTCCAGCAAACGCCTATTTAATTATTCTTCTTCTTCTTTCGGCTGCTCCCTTTAGGGGTCGCCACAGCGGATCATCTGCCTCCATCTTGCCCTATCCACTGCCTCCTCTACTTTCACCCCAACCATCTCCATGTCCACCTTCACTACATCCATAAACCTTCTCTGAGGTCTACCTCTTCTCCTTCTACCTGGCAGCTCCATCTCCAACATTCTTTGCCCAATATATCCACTATTCCTCCTCAACACATGTCCAAACCATCTCAACCTGGCCTCTCTGGCTTTATCTCCAAACTGCTCCACCTTCACTGTCCCTCTGATCTGCTCATTTCTAATCTTGTCCAGCCTTGTCACTCCCAACGAAAATCTCAGCATCTTAGCAAACTCCTATTTAATTAGTGCTCTGAAATCTTCTTACCTCAGCGGTCAGGAGTATCAGATGTTTCCAGAAGCCTCAGTGATCAGGGTGTGTCTGCTGCAGTGTCTCTGGTGAGCAGCTTATAAGCGTACAAAGTGAAAATGAAAGTAGTCCCACAATCCACACAAACACACACACATACACACAAATACACACACACACACACACACGCACACATACACACACACACACACACACACGCACACATACACACACACACACACACACACACACACAAATACACACACACACTTACTGGCCTTTTTTACTTTCCCCCTCCTCATGAAAACAGACATGCAAGGAAATCATATGATTTAGGGGAATGATGTTCCCAGTACTGTGACATATATATATATACATTAGGCATGTGACGATACACTCAGCTCACAAGACGAGATGAGGCACGATATTGGGTTCACGAGAACGAGACGAGACGAGATTTTAAGAAAACTAAAATGACAAATTATATGACTGGACAACAGACTTTTATTTGACCGAGTTGCACATGCATTTTGAAATGTTTTATTATAACTCTTAACATGCATGATGTAAGCATGAACTTTTAATAAACTTCTTCCTCTACAAATTGAAATTAAAATAAAATTTTATAAAAGTTAAAATAAATCAAATAAATATTTCTCCTTTTTTCAAGTGCAAACAATATTATGTGCAAAACAAAAAGTTCTTCTCTGTCAATACAGAGTGCAAATAGTGCAAACAGAGCCTGACCAAGTATGTCACTGACAATTTGCGACACGGGGAACACCGAGGCCAGCTTGGGTTGCAAGATTTATAATGTGCGCAAAACACTTAATGTGCGGCTTCAAGTCCGCCTCGCGCATGGCCACGTCCATATTACGTGCATTGTCAGTAACAATAGCGATGCCGTGGTTGGGTTTTTTAAGCTCCCAGTCAGTAACAGCTGTCTGTAAAACCTCAGCTATGTTTGCCCCTGTGTGGGACTCAAAGTGGGCGAGTCTGTAGTACAACACTCTCCATTTTCCAGTCACTGTTGATTGTGTGGGCTGTAACTGTGATATAGCTTTGTGTACCTCGCGATGTCCAACCGTCTGTTGTTATGGCGATGCTTGCTGCGTCTTTCAGGATCTGCACTATCTTGCTCTTGGACTCTTCATAGAGGTTTGGGATCACTGTACGGGTAAAATGCGTGCGTGACGGGATGGTGTACCAGTGTGTGAAGGAGTCGCTGAAATCCTTGATTTTCTACCACAGAAAATGGCCCCATATCTGCTGCGATGAAAACACCAATGTCTCTAGTTATTGCTGTGGCTCTGATGCTTGACTGTGGAAGTTGAGGTCCGAATGTGTTTGTCAGCGTTATCTGGCTTGTTTTCTTCACAGGGGCAGTTGTTGATTTGAGTACTGTGCTGTGGTGGTGCTGTAAATGTCTCTGCATCGTGCTCGTATTAGCCGCGGTGTACGGCATTGTTTTCATACAATGTTTGCTTATGGTCCGTGTCTTATCAGTCACTCTCCTGCCATTTATCATTTCCGCCAGGTACCCAAAATGCTGCCAAACAAACGATTTGAAAGTGGCGCGGGCATCTTCAATAGTAATACCTGTATTTTCCGATGTCATTCTTGCTGGATCACAAACCCCGCGACACAGATTTTTAATGCAACGAGAAATATCGCTGAGATACATCTCGCGAGATCTCGTCACACCCCTAATATACATATATATATATATATATGTGCTTGTGCTCAGTATTTTATACTCAGCCTGAATGTGAAAGTAAAGGACAAGCATAGGGGAAATTAAGCATTAGATCAAGAATAAATAAAAGAAGGCTAATCAATTAAATCCAATACCTCTTTCTTTTTCTCTTTGTTGGAAGGCTCCTGATTATGAGCTGTACTAGTAGAAAGAGTAAATCAGCATTTCACATTTACTGCATGTTGGAAAAAACTGAAAAGGACACTGCACATGCTTATAGGCTAGATAAAAACATCCTGAATCTCAAAAGCTTTCCCCATTCTTCAGTCCATATCATTTTCTTTTGAGGAGCGAGGAGGTGGAAGTGAAACAAACGAAGTTCTATTACAGATTTCAGGTTACAAACAGAGAACATGCATCATGTATCTCCCAAGTAAGCTCTGACCCCTTCTCATCCCTTTTTATAGTCGCATGACCGCTCTTCCCTTACCCAAAATATCAGTAGATTCCCTCAAGCCTCCAATGTGTGCGTTAGCACATCTCACCAATCTATTATAAAAGTTTAAGTATGTGCTCGAGACATGAGCACGTCTGCAAGGTCAGCTTAAGGTATTCCCTGTGTTTACCAACTCCCCCCGTTTTCCAGACAATGACTCTGCTTATCTGACAAGATGAAACACATGTGTGGTGTGCTAATCCCAGTGTCTACTACTATTAGCTTCGAGGTATTTCCTGTTATCTGACGTCCTTGTGCATTCCACAGTTAGTCAGCACACAGCCTTATGTGCTGACTCTTAGCTCTTATCTATTCCAGCCTTATAGTTGGACAATATGACCATTAAGCCTTCAATGCTAAACATAAGCTTTCTTAACCTAAAAGAGTAATATGAACAATAATAAGGCTAATAATTCCACAAAACCAAAACAAAAAAGCACATGGAGTGGGAGGAGCCAATCGTGACAGTTTTCCAGGGTTCACTCTGACACATGTGGGGGAAAATCATGACAGAAAAATGAATTTGAGTCTATATCAAAGTGAGTAACAAGGTTTATTAAAAAGCGAACATGACAAAAAATGGATTCTCTCTCCCTTTCCTATATCTTTCCTAGCTGTCTCGTTCTTTTTATACCTCTCTGTCGTTCCCCCGCCCTTACGTTCCTTTCATGGCAGTAAGCATTAGTCAGCATTATTCTCAATTGTACACCATTCTCTTACATGTTTATCTTATATGATCTGTTTACTGTGAGCAGCTAGCGAGAACATCCAGATCCAACCCGTAGCCTTGTGGCTAGGTGCTACGGCTCTCTCGCTGCCTCTATCTTCATACTCTGTTTCTGTTCTCATAGCGAGGTCACTTCCACTTATCTCCTGAGACAGAAAACAATCCCGCTACCTCTCGGCCACTGTGACATTTAGAATCATCCTTAAGCGTAATTGCTCAAAAGGCGTATTTCAACACAATTAAATACATTTCCACGACACACACTTGATTAGATTAGTTTTGGAGTACAACTGCAGTGTGCATGTTATTTTGTCATGTCATGTCCTCTTTCCTTCCTTCTCTATTGCAGGCCCGGCAGCAGCTGTACATCTCAAGCACAGCAACTCAGCCAGGGGGTTGGGGGTGGTTGTGGGGTGCTGTGTCACCAACCAACTGACCGACAGACAAACCGACAGACCAACTGACGGATGGACCAACTGACCGACTGACCAAAATCTGGTATTTCTACATGACATACAACACAGTCCTGCAATGCAGCCAAGAGAAAGTGGTTCATTCACAACTTTAAAATGTTAATCAAGGTTTTTATACTGGGCATATATAACAAGCAGAAACAGCACACGCAAAGTTTAGTTTCATTTTGATTGTGTTTTGGTGCCTGCAGTTTTAGAAGCATGTACAAAAGCTGTGTGATTAGTTCTTGATGCAAGGCCTGCTGTATTGTGTGAAAACATTGATTCTAAATTTTGTGAATATTGAAAATAAATTTCCATACAGTTATCTTCAGAATTATTGTCCCACTTTATATACATGGGAAAAAACCTCATTAAATATTGGGCCACAATGAACAATAAGAGTTTGTTTTTGAGAAGTCCTAAGAAAATGTCTATGGCAGATTCATAATGTGTTTTTAAACCACAGAACTGTTCAAAGTGTGTAGATTCTGTTCTTACCTAATGTCAGAATCTTCATGAAAAGAACGGTTGGTTCATATAGGGTAAAACATAAAAACATAAAATGCTGTATTTTTCTACTGTTTTCAAAGCAAAATAGGCTCAAAAGAATTTACTAATCATGTCTTTCTTTCCTCTCCATGGATCACCACCTTATCGTAGTGGAGGGGTTTGCGTGCTTGAATGATCCTAGGAGCTATGTTGTCTGGAGCAAAAGCTCCTGGTAGGGTCTCTCATGGCAAACTGGTCCTAGGTGACAGGTCAGACAAAGTGTGATCCATAATAACCCCTATGAGAAGACAAGAACAGGATTTGTGTACCCTGCCCGGATCAGGGTTACCGGGGCCCCACCCTGGAGCCAGGCCTGGGGGAGGGGTTCGCCAGCGAGCGTGTGGTGGCCGGGCATTTACTCATGGTGCCCGGCCGGGCCCAGCCCGAAGGAGTTACATGAGTCCCCCCTCCCATCGACCCACCACCAATGGGAGGGGCAGTAGTAGGGGTTCGGTGCTTTGTGGATCGGGCAGTGTCCGAAGGCGTGCGCCTTGGCGTTCTGATCCTCGGTTGCTGAAACTGGCTTTTGGAACGTTACCTCACTGGCGGGGAAGGAGCCTGAGTTGGTGCGCGAGGTTGAGAGATACCGGCTAGATATAGTCGGGCTCACCTCAACACACAGCTTGGGCTCTGGGTCCAATCTCCTTAAGTGTTTGTGCCCCCTATTGTCCTACAGAGTTCATGTCACAACAGGCACCTCCCATTCCTCCATGTGCTTTTTCTGTTTACTTTCTGGTTGTCAACGTGCCTCTTTGTTTTGATTCTTCGATGTCCTGCCCCCTTGTTTCATAACTCCACCCCTGATTGCTTCCACCTGTTTCTCACCTGCCCCTCATCATCCCTGTGGTATATAAGCCCTGTGTTTGCCCTGGTCTGTGTGGGTCTTTGTTTGATGTGCTGACTGTATTGTTTGGAAATCGAGGTGTTTTGTTTCATTATGTCTGCCCTTCCTGCTCTTTATGTTGGCTATTTGAACCTTGACCATTTTGACCATGACCCTGATTATGGATTTGCACTTAATAAATCTCGCTTCTTTTCGCACATGTGTCTGCCTCTTCGCTCCTCATTACAGTTCACATGTAAATACATTTAAGATCATTTAAAAGCAAACACTATGTAACTCACATGAAAAAAGTATATAACATATGAACAAATAACATTAAATGTTATATAATACACAATCAGACAAACATTAACTAAACGATGTCTTACAAACTAGCTGCCTAGATTACATTATTGCTCCATAACAGTTTGTTTATGATAGTGACCACAGGATGTCTGACTAATGCTGTTAGCTAGCAGCTAATACTTGTAAGCAAAATGGCTGTAGTTTCTAGCCATTGGCATTTATTTTACATCATCAGATAACAGGTTAATATGTGCCAAATGTGGACGAAAATCAATGTATCAGGCAGATTTATTTCTCCCCTTACACACAGCTAAGAAGCAGCTCTGCTAATACTGACATCCTTATAAACAAAGCAGTGAATGGTGCAGCCCAGATGAACCACTCAGATCAAATTAATAAATTATCAAGCAAATCCACAGATACAGTAAAAATACACAGCATAGTGTAAAGAACAATAGGACTAATTAGCGTTACGTCACAACAGCAAAGCACCTACCTACACTTAATAGATAACACCACATATATATGATAGTTTTTATGAATAAAGATAACAGCAAAATGGAAATGAAGTAATAAATGGTAAAGTAATGCAGACATTTGGAAAAATTTGTGAAATTCCCATTCTATGTGTGAATTGCCACTCGATTCATTTTGCGTAGTTGCTGGCTAGTTCAACAATATCCCTCAATGCCATGAGGACAAGAACATCAACAGTGGTATCTTCTTTGACCTCCGTATGATAGTTCTTCACAGGATGGATGTTGTCTGATAAGATTGTAACCACTAGCATAGAGTCCACTAATAAGTTCACTACAAAGATAATTTTAATGAGGGAGGGTATCACCTGGGGCCGTGTACAAGTTGCGTAGTGTGTCGCAATTAAGCAGCGAGTTAGGTCGACTTACAGCAGTCTCCTGAGGCTGAGATGTATACAAGATGACTTTAAAGTACAATAGGAAATGTATTAAACAAACAAACAAACCAAAGTAATTTACAGCTCCCAACCCAAACCATCAAACAGTCATTGAGTGAGTGACCATTACACCACACAAATAAAGTCCATCAGCTACTTTGTAGCCTTTAGTTTTGGTGTCTCAATAAGTAGGTGGTATTCAAGATTCAAGAATTTTATTGTCATGTGCACAGCAGAACAGGCAGTTGCACTGTACAATGAAATTCTTACTTCGCTGTTCCTCCATTCACCATATATACTCTTAAGAGAATAAAAAAAAGAAAATATAAGAATAACTCTAAAAACAGTAGTAAAAAGTAAAAGCAAATAAGTGTACAGTATGTGCAAAGTTGAAATAAAATTAAAGTTACACGTGCGTATGTGCAAATAAGTGGAGCAGCTGTTCATAAAGTGCATCAAGTGACAGATGAAAACAGATGTAAACAGTAAACAATATTACTCTGTGCAGTAATAGATGTAAACAGTATTGTTCTAACAGCAGTAGTACAGTGCAGGTAAGGTGCAGTTGTTGAGTGCAAGGTTAAATCAGTTCAGAGTGGGAGGGGGGAAGAGGTAGTTAGTGAGGTGTTCACCAGCCTGATGGCCTGTGAATAGAAACTGTTCTCCTGTAGCGTCTGCTTGAAGGTAGGAGTGTGAAGAGTCTGTGCTGGGGGTGTGTACTGTCCCTGATGATGTTTTGTGCCCTTCTGATGACCCTGGCGTGATAAATGTCCTGTAGTGAGGGGACGGCTGCTCCTGAGATGGACTGGGTAGTTTTGATCACACGCTGGAGAGCCTTCCTGTCCTGAGCAGTGCAGTTTCCATGCCAGACCGTGATGGAGCTGGTAAGAACACTCTCGATCGTACTCCTGTAGAAGGCACTGAGAATTTTGGCTGGCATGCCAAATTTCCTCAGCCTTCTCAGAAAGTACAGTCGCTGCTGGGACTTGAAGGTTTTCACACTCTCCACCTCTGTCTCACCAACATACAGGGGTGTGTGTAGTTCCTGCTTCCTCCTTGAAGAGTGTATACAGAAGGGGGCTCAGCACACAGCCCTGGGGGACCCCTGTGCTGACTGTTCTTGTGCTGGATGTGCGGCTGCCGACTCTGACTGACTGGGGTCTATCTGATAGAAAGCTCAGCACCCAGTTGCAGAGGGCAGGTGTCAGTCCGAGGGTGAGGAGCATTTCTGAGAGTTTGTGGGGGATGGCCGTGTTAAATTCTGAGCATTCTGACATACGTGTCCTTGCCCTCCAGGTGTGTGAGGGCTGTGTGAAGGGCTATGTTCACTGCGTCGTCTGTGGACCTGTTCCATCGGTATGCAAACTGAAGAGGGTCTATAGTGTTTGGAATGGTCTCTTGGATGTGAGTCATGACTATTCTCTCGAAGCACTTCATCACGATTGGGGTGAGTGCAACAGGGCGATAGTCATTGAGGCTGGTCACAATGCTTTTCTTTGGGAGGGGTATGATGGTGGTTGACTTGAAGCAGGATGGCACAAAAGCTTGCGCAAGGGACAGATTGAATATGTGCACAAACACATCACCCAGTTCTTGCACTTCGAGTGCACGCCCGGGGATGTTGTCTGGGCCGGCTGCTCTCTGTGGGTTTATTCTCCTCAAGGTCCTGCACACATCCACTGATGGTACAGTGAGTGATGTTTTTCGTGTGGCCATAGTGTCTCTTGGTCGGCCAGGGTTGAGGACCTCGAAGCGAGCATAAAACTCATTTAGCTCATCAGGTAGTGTGGTGTGGCTGTTTGTAACCGCCCTGCTCGTCTGTTGGTAGTGGGTGATGTGCTGTAGTCCTTGCCACATGCGCCGGGAGTCCATGGTGGTGTAGTAGCCCTCCAGCTTCAGCCTGTACTGTCTCTTGGCCTCTTTGATAGATCTACGCAGGTCATTTCTGGACCTTTTATAGTCTTCAGCATTGCCTGAGAGAAATGCAGCATGGCGGGCATGTAGCATGGACCGAGCTTCACCGTTTATCCAGGGTTTCTGGTTGGGGTATTTTCTGCAGCGCCTTGTAGGGACAATGATTTCAACGCAGCTGCTGATGTAGCCCATTACCCCAGAAGTCCTCTAGATCAACAGTACAGTCCTCATTCATAGCAGCAGTTCTAAACACATCCCAGTCTGTGCTGTCAAAGCAGTCCTGAAGCACTAAGTCAGTTCATTCCACACTTTGATAATTTTACTCACTGGAAGTGCTTGCTTGAGGAGTTATCTGTATGCTGGGTAGAGGAACACAGAGATGTTGTCGGACTGTCTGAAGTGCGGCCGAGGCACGGCCCTGTAGGCCCCCCTCACGTTGCTGTAAACTTGGTCGAGTATGTTACTCTCCCTCGTCGGAAAGCTCACGTGCTGATGGTACTTGGGGAGGACAGTCCTCAGGTTGCAGTGATTGAAGTCGCCGGCAACAATGAACGCGGCGTCCGGGTGCGCGGTCTCTTGTTTATTGATGGCGTCATGCAGCAGCCCTAGCGCCGTGGCCGAGTTCGCGCGTGGCGGGATGTAAGCAGCCAGAATGTGCACAGAGCTGAACTCTCTAGGCGGATAAAAGGCTCTGCACTTCACCATCAGCAGCTCTAAGTCAGCTGAACAATGTTTTTCAACAGTCTTTACGTCCATACACCACCTGTTGTTCACGTAGATGCAGACACCGCCGCCTTTGTTCTTCCTCGACGCTGCCATGCGGTCCCCGCGGTGGACGGAGTGCGTTTCCAGCTGGACTGGCGTGCTGTCTGAGAGCCAGGTCTCTGTGAGGACAGCACTCTCTGATCTCACGCTGACTTGTTATTCTGGTCCTCAGCTCATCCAGCTT
This sequence comes from Pygocentrus nattereri, assembly GCF_015220715.1. Taxonomy (NCBI): domain Eukaryota; kingdom Metazoa; phylum Chordata; class Actinopteri; order Characiformes; family Serrasalmidae; genus Pygocentrus; species Pygocentrus nattereri. The sequence goes on along the minus strand of NC_051222.1, from coordinate 8,477,561 downwards.
GTTTTTGAGGGAGCGAACATTAGCTAGCAGCAGGCTAGGTAGCAGTGGTCGTGTAGCCCTAGCCTTTAGCCTAGCATGTAGCCCACCTCTCTTGCCCCGCTTCCACTTTGGCCGCTCTGTTCGACGGCTGCGCTGCTCACCCGAGGCCGGTGCTGCTGGAGTGCTTCTTTACTGTAACTAACTGAGCCGTAGATGTTCTGTACATTTAAAAGTAAACTGTATTTTACAGTTAAAATAAGTAATAAATAGCGTCGGTTGCAGGAGGAGCACGCAAAGACGTCTGCCACGGTGGGCGCCATCTTGCCAATGTAGAACAGTTCATGTGGAAGGCTTCTGCAATAGTTGTTTGTGATGGAGAAGCAGAAGGTGACCAGTGTTAGCGGCTAATAGTGTGGTTGAGTGAAGCGGGAATGATGTACCAGGAGACCCAAGAAAGTCCCAACTTCAGCAACCCAGAATCGTCTAGGGCATATATAATCTCCTTCTGCATAAAAAGGGAGACTGAGTCTAAAACCAATGCCAAGTAGTCCTTTCGATTAACATGGCTTCAACATAGCATTAGCACAGTATTAGCATTGACATAGCTTTAGTATAGCATTAGCACAGTATTAGCAACAACATAACATACGTAGCAACTAGTGTTTCAACTTCCATGCATACCATACAAGTGTACTGTACACAAACCTTAAAAGCGCCAGTACAACCTTTAAACAACAGTAAAAGAACCAAAAACAACTACAACAGGCAGCAAACACACGGTTTCCTATCAAGGAGATAACCAGCATGGAGGATATGCCACCTGGAAACAATTCCCTCAGTATCACCTGCTTGGCTTCTTCTATTTATACACAGCCCCAGGGTGCCTCTCTACTGACCCCATGAAGATGGGAAGAGGAACAGCAGCAAGATTTATCTAGAGCCCTACTGACAGATAACCAGTTTGGTTACAAGATGTCCAGTTTATCACTGCACTCCTTTACCTGATCAAATAAACATGTGAGCCATCTTCCTCTCCTCCCCAGCCTTTCTGTGCAGCAGGGAGGTAGATCAGTGAGAAGGCCCTGTCTGCGTGGGTTTACTCCAGGTTATCTGGTTTCCTCCCACTGTCCAAAGACATGCAGTCAGGCTGATTGGACATGCTAAACTGCCCTTGGGTGTGAGTGTGTGAGTGTGTGAGTGACTGTCTGTGTCTGTCTGTGACCTGTCCAGGGTGTATCCTGCCTTCCGCCTGATGACCGCTGGGATGGGCTCTAGCACAACCACCAAAACCCAACCCCCTGCAACCCTGAGGGAGAAGCGGGTTAGAAAATGGATGAATGGGTACAATACAGCTTAGAACATAAAACATCAATAGATTCTGATGCAATTAAGTTATATATGAATATGCTCTGTGTAATGCCGGAGAGAAGCTTCATTGTTTGTACGTACTGTCTAAAAGACTGGGGCATTAGGTGAAAAAATATCTTACTTTGCCAAAGTAATCATGGTTTTCTCAAAGAGTAATAGGTTTTTTTCTCCACTTATGTGACATTGTGAATTACTAAATCTTAAAATCTTAAGAGTCTTAAAAATATAAGAGTTTCAGTTTGAAGCAGATTCAGAGAATGATTAAAAATTACTTTCTCCTCCAGAATGAAAAAGTGGTTTTCACCCAAAATATGAGCCAAATATATTGCACTGCTCATATGTTAATTACCAAACTGTGGCTGTATCCATTCAGAAGGTCTTGCATGGTCTAAGTAGATGATCTTCTAAATTAAACCACCATCAACACAAAGTGTTGGTCAACAGTTGGTATTTAGCTTTTAGTAAATCTGCCCCATGTGTATAATGTTGGAAGTGGATATATAACATATACAACTTAATTGCATCATAATCCATTGAAATGATATTTTCTGAGTTGTATTGACTCCACACACTCCATCTCATCTCCAGGCTTTTTATTTGATTGTTCTGTTTTAAAACATGAGGTTATGAAAAGGTACAAATATCTACTTTTCAAATGGAAAAACTTATATAACTTTTTTCACTATTGGACCTTAAAACCACTGCTGTGCCTTTGAAGTACCTTTACATTGCTTGTACCTTAATGAAGGAAAACCTAGCAGCAGAGAACATTTATTTCTAACAGTGCACATAGGTTAACTTCTTGTTGTGGTAAACGTTCCTCAAGTTTCCATCAGCCTCCTCACATGCTTCATCCACTTTTGTCAACATAATGACTTTTGGTATGCCTATAAGGACAAGTAGTACATGTACATTTAAAGAATTCAACAATAGATTAAAGTGTGCTTTACAATGAGTTAAAGATCATTATCAGCCTTAAAATCTCAAATTTTCACACAAAAATAAATAATTGGCCTTTTAATTTCACATGTAAATCCTACATCAAACTTTAGGGTCAAAGATGCTATATATCAAACTTACTTTTAGAAGCTTTCTCTTGAATTTTTCTTATTTTGTCAATCACATTGAAAGCCATACTGTCAGCAGGAAGAACGTACACCAGACAGTGGGCTTTATTACACAGGTTTAGACAGTGATTGTACTTTGGATCATCCTCAGTTATAGGTGAGTTTTCATCAAACTACAACAGAAAAGCAAACATTTCCCGATTTTCTTGTGTTTGGTATTTTGGAATATATTTCCAGATTGCAAAAGAAATGAATAGTTATGTATTAAATATGTTTTAAATATTCATGAAGACATATGAGGATATAAATGAGCAACATAAGTTCTTAAAGAAAGAATAGCTCAGGAAATAGACCTTATGGTCTTTTATAATATAATAGATCACATTCGATTGATGTCATATATGGCGGTATCCCTGTATTGGGGATTATCAACACGTGGTCTTCTCAGTCTGTCTCAGGCTGACAGTTATGAATGTGTTGAGAATTGTTTATTACTGATAATTGTCAGCGACTAATGATTGATTTTTGGAATATATGTTTTTATGTCTAGGTCACTTGTATTTTAGCTCGATTATGACACTGATTATAACACTGCAGTGTTAGCTTGCCTCACATAAGCTAACATCAAGCTAACACAGATACAGAGCTATTAATTACTTCTGCAATCACAACAACATTTGATGATGTAGTTAATGGTAGAACAGTACAAAGGTCTATACAGACCAAATAATTATTTTATTTAAATTATTTGGATGCTTTTAGTGCCTGTGATGTGTAGGTTGATGCAGTGCTGACTATAATGTGTAACCATAGCCAGCATTGACTGCTCATATATATTGACATAGGCAGGCTTAATATCCTACCACAATCTCCGACCACTCCCTAATTTCATATGAGCTATGTCTTAGCCATAATATATGTATGTCCCCTCGCTATTCCTTAAGCTTAATAAAACTTTTCACTGCCCTACAAATTATAGAAAACCTCCCAAACCTATGAACCCCAGTCTTCACTCTATCAGACCAAATTGATTTAGATTTTCTAACCAATTACTTAGAAAATACCTTCTGATCTACTTTAGAAAATATGATGCCACTTAAAAGTAAAAGGAAAAGATAGAAAAATCTTGCGCCGTGGTACAACGATAAAACCCGTGCCTTAAAACAAACAGTTCAGAAACTAGAGCGGAAATGGTGACAAACCAAACGGGAAGTGTTCCACTCTGCCTGGAAGGACAGCCTGTAGAGTATAGAAGTGCTCTCCCTAAAGCTCGCTCAGCATATCTGGCCTCACTGATCAAGAATAATAAATATAATCCTAGAGTTCTGTTTAGTGTGATTTCCAGAATCACAAAAAATCAGGCAGGTACTGAACCAGAAATCCCAGCAATTCTCACCAGTGAAGTTTTTTATGGACTTATTTAATAATACAAGCGAAAATATTGGATAATAAATTCAACCCACAGTATTAAATCCAGCCTGGCTGTCATCTGATGTGGCTGATATAAAACAAAACACAGTTGTAGAAGAAAGGCTGGAAACTTTTTACCCACTCCCACAGCTGGAGCTAGAGAAAATGATCTCCTCTGCAAATTGTACAACCTCTTTGAACTATAGAAAAACTCATCCCAATGCCTGAGCCAGTTATGAAACCTCTGATCAAGAAACCAAATCTTGATGTTAGCGTACTGTCAAATTACAGGCCTGTTTCTAATCCACCATTTATATTTAAGAATTTAGAAAAAGCTGTAGCCCAACAACTTAATTCATATCTACATAAGAACCACATGTATAAAAAATTATAATCTGGATTCAGGCCACATCACAGCACTGAGACAGCTCTAGTTAAGATAACTAATGATCTTCTTCTTGCCTCTGATCAAGGCTATTACGTATCCCCATTACTGCTACTTGATTTCAGTGCAGCTTTTGATACAATAGACCACAATATTCTCTTAGAAAGGCTAGAATACATGATTGGAATCAACTGACAGCCCTATTGTGGTTCAAATCTTACCTAACAGAACGTTATCAGTTCGTTAGTGTAAACAATTTATCTTCCAATTATTCAAAAGTAAGATTAGGAGTTCCACAGGGCTCTATTTTAGGACCATTATTATTCACACTATACATGTTACCGTTAGGCACAGTTATAAGTAACCATGGTATTAACTGTCATTGTTACGCAGACGATATGCAACTGTACATATCAGCCAAGCCTGATGACAAATACAGTTTAAAGAATATAGAGGACTGTGTAAGAGGTGTGAAAGCCTGGATGTTGCGTAACTTCCTCCTACTAAACAGTAACAAAACAGAGGTTCTCCTTCTGGGTCCAGAAGTGGCAAGAAATAAACTACCAGATTTAATTTTAAAGATTGGAACACAGGGAATTATAGTAAACTGAGACGCTGGCGCTGTCGTCCCGCCGCACGCACATGGTCACTCATGTTTGTGGATGGTGGAGCGGAGTTGTTTCAGAGTGGTCCCATTCCTGTGTGTCCTTCTGGTTCTCTCCTTTTAGTTAGACTTAGACTTAGACTTAGACAGACTTTATTGTCATTCAAATTAACACCGTACAGTGCGCATAAGAATGAAATTTCGTTGCCTTGGCTCAGAGTAGATCGGTAATTACAAGTAATACAATGTAGTGCAAGATACAATGTAATGCAAAGTATAATGTAGTGCAAAGTGTAGTGCATATGTAAACATATGTATGTCAGCAGATAAATAATTTTTAAATAAGTATATGTACATGAGTATATTGCACTGGAGGTCCCACGTATGACGTAATCAAAAAATAAAGAATTGGAGCAGCATGTTATTTAGAGTTCAGCAGTCTTATGGCATGTGGGAAGAAGCTGTTTTTGAACCTGGCTGTTCTGTTTCGAAGACTTCAGAACCTCCTTCCAGAAGCCAGCAGTGAGAACAGTCCATGGTGTGGGTGGGAGGGGTCTCTGTTTATGTTCTTAGCTCTGGTCAGACAGCGACTTTTTGCAATGTCCTGTATTGAAGGAAGTGAAGCCCAAATAATTTTCTCTGCCATCCTAACCACCCTCTGCAGAACTTCCAGTCAGAAGCGCTGCAGGCTCCTGCCCATACTGTGATGCAGTTGGTCAGTTTACTCTGTACAGTGCCTCTGTAGAAGGTGGTGAGGATCAGATGGGGGGAGGTGTGCTCTTTTCATCCGTCTCAGGAAATGCATGGGCTGCTGAGTTCTTTTGACCAGAGCTTCAGTGTGGGTGAACAAGGTCAAAGTGTCTGTCATCTGTACCCCCAGGAACTTTGTTTTGCTGACTATCTCTACTGCTGTGTCCTTGATGAAGAGTGGTGTGCGGTTGGGTTGGCTCCTCCTGAAGTCAACGATGATCTCTTTGGTTTTCTCAACATTCAGGATCAGGTTGTTGGTTTCACACCAGTCAACCAGATGGTTCACCTCCTCTCTGTAGTGCAGGTCATTGTCATCCTAGATTAGGCCCACTACTGTTGTGTCATCTGCAAACTTCACAATGTGGTTGGTAGTGAACCTGGCACTGCAGTCATGGGTCATCAGGGTGAACAGCAGCAGGCTCAGGACACAGCCCTGAGGGGAGCCGGTGTTCAGCGAGATGACACTGGAGATGTTGTTGCCCAGACCGCACACACTGAGGTCTATTTGTTAGAAAGTCCAGCAACCAGTTACACAGGTGGGTGCTGAAGCCAAGGGGGGTCAGTTTGTTTATCAAATGTTGTAGGATGATTGTGTTGAATGCTGAGCTGGAGTCCAGTCTAGTTGTTTATCGCAAGAGAGGTGGGCTACATGCTAGGCTAAAGGCTAGGGCTACACGACCACTGCTACCTAGCCTGCTGCTAGCTAATGTTCGCTCCCTCAAAAACAAGCTGGATGAGCTGAGGACCAGAATAACAAGTCAGCGTGAGATCAGAGAGTGCTGTCCTCACAGAGACCTGGCTCTCGGACAGCACGCCAGTCCAGCTGGAAACGCACTCCGTCCACCGCGGGGACCGCATGGCAGCGTCGAGGAAGAACAAAGGCGGCGGTGTCTGCATCTACGTGAACAACAGGTGGTGTATGGACGTAAAGACTGTTGAAAAACATTGTTCAGCTGACTTAGAGCTGCTGATGGTGAAGTGCAGAGCCTTTTATCCGCCTAGAGAGTTCAGCTCTGTGCACATTCTGGCTGCTTACATCCCGCCACGCGCGAACTCGGCCACGGCGCTAGGGCTGCTGCATGACGCCATCAATAAACAAGAGACCGCGCACCCGGACGCCGCGTTCATTGTTGCCGGCGACTTCAATCACTGCAACCTGAGGACTGTCCTCCCCAAGTACCATCAGCACGTGAGCTTTCCGACGAGGGAGAGTAACATACTCGACCAAGTTTACAGCAACGTGAGGGGGGCCTACAGGGCCGTGCCTCGGCCGCACTTCGGACAGTCCGACAACATCTCTGTGTTCCTCTACCCAGCATACAGATAACTCCTCAAGCAAGCACTTCCAGCGAGTAAAATTATCAAAGTGTGGAATGAACTGACTTAGTGCTTCAGGACTGCTTTGACAGCACAGACTGGGATGTGTTTAGAACTGCTGCTATGAATGAGGACTGTACTGTTGATCTAGAGGACTTCTGGGGTAATGGGCTACATCAGCAGCTGCGTTGAAAGCATTGTCCCTACAAGGCGCTGCAGAAAATACCCCAACCAGAAACCCTGGATAAACGGTGAAGCTCGGTCCATGCTACATGCCCGCCATGCTGCATTTCTCTCAGGCAATGCTGAAGACTATAAAAGGTCCAGATATGACCTGCGTAGATCTATCAAAGAGGCCAAGAGACAGTACAGGCTGAAGCTGGAGGGCTACTACACCACCACGGACTCCCGGCGCATGTGGCAAGGACTACAGCACATCACCCACTACCAACAGACGAGCAGGGCGGTTACAAACAGCCACACCACACTACCTGATGAGCTAAGTGAGTTTTATGCTCGCTTCGAGGTCCTCAACCCTGGCCGACCAAGAGACACTATGGCCACACGAAAAACATCACTCACTGTACCATCAGTGGATGTGTGCAGGACCTTGAGGAGAATAAACCCACTGAGAGCAGCCGGCCCAGACAACATCCCCGGGCGTGCACTCTGATGTGTTTGTGGACATATTCAATCTGTCCCTTGCGCAAGCTTTTGTGCCATCCTGCTTCAAGTCAACCACCATCATACCCCTCCCAAAGAAAAGCATTGTGACCAGCCTCAATGACTATCGCCCTGTTGCACTCACCCCAATCGTGATGAAGTGCTTCGAGAGAATAGTCATGACTCACATCCAAGAGACCATTCCAAACACTATAGACCCTCTTCAGTTTGCATACCGATGGAACAGGTCCACAGACGACGCAGTGAACATAGCCCTTCACACAGCCCTCACACACCTGGAGGGCAAGGACACGTATGTCAGAATGCTCAGAATTTAACACGGCCATCCCCCACAAACTCTCAGAAAAGCTCCTCACCCTCGGACTGACACCTGCCCTCTGCAACTGGGTGCTGAGCTTTCTATCAGATAGACCCCAGTCAGTCAGAGTCGGCAGCCGCACATCCAGCACAAGAACAGTCAGCACAGGGGTCCCCCAGGGCTGTGTGCTGAGCCCCCTTCTGTATACACTCTTCACGTATGACCGCGTGTTCTCCCAGAACAACACCAGCATCATCAAGTTCGCTGATGATACTACATTCGTTGGACTGATCACTGGTGGGGAGGAGACAACATACAGGAAGGAGGTGGCTGAGCTGGTGGCCTGGTGTCATAACAACAATCTCTCCTTGAATGCAGACAAGACCAAGGAAATGATTGTTGATCCAAGGAGGAAGCAGGAACTACACACACCCCTGTATGTTGGTGAGACAGAGGTGGAGAGTGTGAAAACCTTCAAGTCCCAGCAGCGACTGTACTTTCTGAGAAGGCTGAGGAAATTTGGCATGCCAGCCAAAATTCTCAGCGCCTTCCACAGGAGTACGATCGAGAGTGTTCTTACCAGCTCCATCACGGTCTGGCATGGAAACTGCACTGCTCAGGACAGGAAGGCTATCCAGCGTGTGATCAAAACTACCCAGTCCATCTCAGGAGCAGCCGTCCCCTCACTACAGGACATTTATCACGCCAGGGTCATCAGAAGGGCACAAAACATCATCAGGGACAGTACACACCCCCAGCACAGACTCTTCACACTCCTACCTTCAAGCAGACGCTACAGGAGAACAGTTTCTATTCACAGGCCATCAGGCTGGTGAACACCTCACTAACTACCTCTTCCCCCCTCCCACTCTGAACTGATTTAACCTTGCACTCAACAACTGCACCTTACCTGCACTGTACTACTGCTGTTAGAACAATACTGTTTACATCTATTACTGCACAGAGTAATATTGTTTACTGTTTACATCTGTTTTCATCTGTCACTTGATGCACTTTATGAACAGCTGCTCCACTTATTTGCACATACGCACGTGTAACTTTAATTTTATTTCAACTTTGCACATACTGTACACTTATTTGCTTTTAATTTTTACTACTGTTTTTAGAGTTATTCTTATATTTTCTTTTTTTTATTCTCTTAAGAGTATATATGGTGAATGGAGGAACAGCGAAGTAAGAATTTCATTGTACAGTGCAACTGCCTGTTCTGCTGTGCACATGACAATAAAATTCTTGAATCTTGAATACCACCTACTTATTGAGACACCAAAACTAAAGGCTACAAAGTAGCCGATGGACTTTATTTGTGTGGTGTAATGGTCACTCACTCAATGACTGTTTGATGGTTTGGGTTGGGAGCTGTAAATTACTTTGGTTTGTTTGTTTGTTTAATACATTTCCTATTGTACTTTAAAGTCATCTTGTATACATCTCAGCCTCAGGAGACTGCTGTAAGTCGACCTAACTCGCTGCTTAATTGCGACACACTACGCAACTTGTACACGGCCCCAGGTGATACCCTCCCTCATTAAAATTATCTTTGTAGTGAACTTATTAGTGGACTCTATGCTAGTGGTTACAATCTTATCAGACAACATCCATCCTGTGAAGAACTATCATACGGAGGTCAAAGAAGATACCACTGTTGATGTTCTTGTCCTCATGGCATTGAGGGATATTGTTGAACTAGCCAACAACTACGCAAAATGAATCGAGTGGCAATTCACACATAGAATGGGAATTTCACAAATTTTTCCAAATGTCTGCATTACTTTACCATTTATTACTTCATTTCCATTTTGCTGTTATCTTTATTCATAAAAACTATCATATATATGTGGTGTTATCTATTAAGTGTAGGTAGGTGCTTTGCTGTTGTGACGTAACGCTAATTAGTCCTATTGTTCTTTACACTATGCTGTGTATTTTTACTGTATCTGTGGATTTGCTTGATAATTTATTAATTTGATCTGAGTGGTTCATCTGGGCTGCACCATTCACTGCTTTGTTTATAAGGATGTCAGTATTAGCAGAGCTGCTTCTTAGCTGTGTGTAAGGGGAGAAATAAATCTGCCTGATACATTGATTTTCGTCCACATTTGGCACATATTAACCTGTTATCTGATGATGTAAAATAAATGCCAATGGCTAGAAACTACAGCCATTTTGCTTACAAGTATTAGCTGCTAGCTAACAGCATTAGTCAGACATCCTGTGGTCACTATCATAAACAAACTGTTATGGAGCAATAATGTAATCTAGGCAGCTAGTTTGTAAGACATCGTTTAGTTAATGTTTGTCTGATTGTGTATTATATAACATTTAATGTTATTTGTTCATATGTTATATACTTTTTTCATGTGAGTTACATAGTGTTTGCTTTTAAATGATCCTAAATGTATTTACATGTGAACTGTAATGAGGAGCGAAGAGGCAGACACATGTGCGAAAAGAAGCGAGATGCAAATCCATAATCAGGGTCATGGTCAAAATGGTCAAGGTTCAAATAGCCAACATAAAGAGCAGGAAGGGCAGACATAATGAAACAAAACACCTCGATTTCCAAACAATACAGTCAGCACATCAAACAAAGACCCACACAGACCAGGGCAAACACAGGGCTTATATACCACAGGGATGATGAGGGGCAGGTGAGAAACAGGTGGAAGCAATCAGGGGTGGAGTTATGAAACAAGGGGGCAGGACATCGAAGAATCAAAACAAAGAGGCACGTGGACAACCAGAAAGTAAACAGAAAAAGCACATGGAGGAATGGGAGATGCCTGTTGTGACATGAACTCTGTAGGACAATAGGGGGCACAAACACTTAAGGAGATTGGACCCAGAGCCCAAGCTGTGTGTTGAGGTGAGCCCGACTATATCTAGCCGGTATCTCTCAACCTCGCGCACCAACTCAGGCTCCTTCCCCGCCAGTGAGGTAACGTTCCAAAAGCCAGTTTCAGCAACCGAGGATCAGAACGCCAAGGCCCACGCCTTCGGACACTGCCCGATCCACAAAGCACCGAACCCCTACTACTGCCCCTCCCATTGGTGGTGGGTCGATGGGAGGGGGGACTCATGTAACTCCTTCGGGCTGGGCCCGGCCGGGCACCATGAGTAAATGCCCGGCCACCACACGCTCGCTGGCGAACCCCTCCCCCAGGCCTGGCTCCAGGGTGGGGCCCCGGTAACCCTGATCCGGGCAGGGTACACAAATCCTGTTCTTGTCTTCTCATAGGGGTTATTATGGATCACACTTTGTCTGACCTGTCACCTAGGACCAGTTTGCCATGAGAGACCCTACCAGGAGCTTTTGCTCCAGACAACATAGCTCCTAGGATCATTCAAGCACGCAAACCCCTCCACTACGATAAGGTGGTGATCCATGGAGAGGAAAGAAAGACATGATTAGTAAATTCTTTTGAGCCTATTTTGCTTTGAAAACAGTAGAAAAATACAGCATTTTATGTTTTTATGTTTTACCCTATATGAACCAACCGTTCTTTTCATGAAGATTCTGACATTAGGTAAGAACAGAATCTACACACTTTGAACAGTTCTGTGGTTTAAAAACACATTATGAATCTGCCATAGACATTTTCTTAGGACTTCTCAAAAACAAACTCTTATTGTTCATTGTGGCCCAATATTTAATGAGGTTTTTTCCCATGTATATAAAGTGGGACAATAATTCTGAAGATAACTGTATGGAAATTTATTTTCAATATTCACAAAATTTAGAATCAATGTTTTCACACAATACAGCAGGCCTTGCATCAAGAACTAATCACACAGCTTTTGTACATGCTTCTAAAACTGCAGGCACCAAAACACAATCAAAATGAAACTAAACTTTGCGTGTGCTGTTTCTGCTTGTTATATATGCCCAGTATAAAAACCTTGATTAACATTTTAAAGTTGTGAATGAACCACTTTCTCTTGGCTGCATTGCAGGACTGTGTTGTATGTCATGTAGAAATACCAGATTTTGGTCAGTCGGTCAGTTGGTCCATCCGTCAGTTGGTCTGTCGGTTTGTCTGTCGGTCAGTTGGTTGGTGACACAGCACCCCACAACCACCCCCAACCCCCTGGCTGAGTTGCTGTGCTTGAGATGTACAGCTGCTGCCGGGCCTGCAATAGAGAAGGAAGGAAAGAGGACATGACATGACAAAATAACATGCACACTGCAGTTGTACTCCAAAACTAATCTAATCAAGTGTGTGTCGTGGAAATGTATTTAATTGTGTTGAAATACGCCTTTTGAGCAATTACGCTTAAGGATGATTCTAAATGTCACAGTGGCCGAGAGGTAGCGGGATTGTTTTCTGTCTCAGGAGATAAGTGGAAGTGACCTCGCTATGAGAACAGAAACAGAGTATGAAGATAGAGGCAGCGAGAGAGCCGTAGCACCTAGCCACAAGGCTACGGGTTGGATCTGGATGTTCTCGCTAGCTGCTCACAGTAAACAGATCATATAAGATAAACATGTAAGAGAATGGTGTACAATTGAGAATAATGCTGACTAATGCTTACTGCCATGAAAGGAACGTAAGGGCGGGGGAACGACAGAGAGGTATAAAAAGAACGAGACAGCTAGGAAAGATATAGGAAAGGGAGAGAGAATCCATTTTTTGTCATGTTCGCTTTTTAATAAACCTTGTTACTCACTTTGATATAGACTCAAATTCATTTTTCTGTCATGATTTTCCCCCACATGTGTCAGAGTGAACCCTGGAAAACTGTCACGATTGGCTCCTCCCACTCCATGTGCTTTTTTGTTTTGGTTTTGTGGAATTATTAGCCTTATTATTGTTCATATTACTCTTTTAGGTTAAGAAAGCTTATGTTTAGCATTGAAAGCTTAATGGTCATATTGTCCAACTATAAGGCTGGAATAGATAAGAGCTAAGAGTCAGCACATAAGGCTGTGTGCTGACTAACTGTGGAATGCACAAGGACGTCAGATAACAGGAAATACCTCGAAGCTAATAGTAGTAGACACTGGGATTAGCACACCACACATGTGTTTCATCTTGTCAGATAAGCAGAGTCATTGTCTGGAAAACGGGGGGAGTTGGTAAACACAGGGAATACCTTAAGCTGACCTTGCAGACGTGCTCATGTCTCGAGCACATACTTAAACTTTTATAATAGATTGGTGAGATGTGCTAACGCACACATTGGAGGCTTGAGGGAATCTACTGATATTTTGGGTAAGGGAAGAGCGGTCATGCGACTATAAAAAGGGATGAGAAGGGGTCAGAGCTTACTTGGGAGATACATGATGCATGTTCTCTGTTTGTAACCTGAATTCTGTAATAGAACTTCATTTGTTTCACTTCAATCTGATCTACTCGTCTCATTTTTTTGCATCAAAGAACACACAGGACTGGTTTTGTCCACAGTTTGTTTTAAATATTTCCACCTGTCCCTTGTTTTCCCTGTGTTACTTAAGCCCTGTGTTTGCCTTTAGTGTTGGCCAGTCTTTGTTTGATGTATTAGTCTCTGTTGGTTGTATTTGTCGATGTTTGCTTTGTTTCTGTGTTGTTGGTTCTATTCTGGTTTGTGTTATGTCTGAACCCCAATCTCTTCGTTTTGGCTTTTTGAACCTGGACCGCTTTGACCACGACCCTGGATTTGCCCCTAATAAATCTCGCTTATCTCAGCACATGCGTCCGCCTCCTTGCTCAGCGTTACAGAGAGACCGGCCTACACAGGACGAGGAAGCGAGACTCTGGTATGTGGTTGTTCCGTTGGGATGAAACTCCTGCTGTTTCTAAGCAGCCCGAGTTCGACGTGTCCCAACGCCACCAAGCCAGAGACAGGACCTGCCGCCAGTCTCGGTGAACGTCGTAGCAGGCTCACCTGCCCCCCGTAAACTTTACAGACCCTTTGTTCCCGCCCGTCCCGCCCTCGCCTGTGTCTGTTCCTCATGGGCCTCCCGTTCCTCCTGTCTCTGTTCCCCGCGGGTCTCCTGTGCCTCACATGTCTGCTGTTCCCTATGGTCCTTCTGTGCCTCCTGTTTCTGTTCCTTTTCTTTTACCTTCTGTTGTCCCTGGTGTGGTTTTGTTATCTACTGTTGTGTCTGTTTTTGTTTCTGTTCCTGTTGTGGTTCCCATTCCTGTCTCTCCTTTTGTTTCTGTTCCTGTTTCTGTCTGTGTGCCTGTTTCTGTGCCTGTGTCTGTTTTGGTGCCTGTTCCCCTGTCTTTGCATGGTCTGTCTTGCGTTCTTGTTTCCCTCGTCCTGTTTCTCCTGTTGTTCCTTGTACGCCGGAATTCCGGCGTGGCGCCTGAAAACTATCAGGCCTGCTGAAGTGTATCAGGCTTGATAAAATGTTATATATGATATTGATATGATATTGGGCTTTAATATACATCTAGCTGTTTGCTGTCTGAAAGTACTATCAGACGGCTCCATGGGTTTCACTGGAGCTCTGGCTGAAAAGGGTTCTGTTTGTGTCGATGGAGCCTGAGCGAGGGGGCCCTGGTTTCAGGTCCCAGGAGAGAGTTGGGCCTCTCTGTCTTCCTAGAAGCTGAGGCCATAAATACAAAAACCAGATGTAAGCCATACCATAAGATATTGTCACGTGCTAATGTATGGATTTTGCGTTATGTGTGTGTGTAAATTTGCCTTAAAAGCTGAAGCATCTCAGACTTCAGGCAGAGATTACATATTGGCTCCTGGGTCTCTGCAACAAGGGCTTTTAGCGCTATTTTTTTATTTGAAATAAAGTTGTTCATGTTTAAATCCAGATTGTGTCTACAGAGCTTTCGTCATCCCAACTACAGAACTGAGAATAAACAACAGTACCAAGCCTCCTATCATTGGGTTAAAAACATGTAAGATGCTAGGTCTGGTGAAGCGGGTAAACGAGGTGAAAACTGAAAGTGATGCAGAGAGGCAGACAAATGTAGAAGATGCATATGTAGATGTTTTTCAAGGCATCGGGAAACTCAAGGTTACACACAGAATAGAGCTAGAAAAGCCAAACAGACCAGTCATTCACGCCGCCACAAAGGTACCACTAGCCCTAAGAGAAAAATTGAAGGCAGAGCTACAAAGGTTAGAGGCCCTAGACATAGTAGAGAAAGTGGAAGAGCCTACTGAGTGGGTACACTCACTTGTAATTGTTGAGAAAAAAGATGGCTCATTAAGATTATGCATAGATCCAAAAGAATTGAACAGATTTGTGAGACGTGAACACTACCAACTGCCAACAAGAGGAGAAATCTTTGGTGATATAGCAGGTGCCAAATATTTCTCAAAATTAGATGCTTCCACAGGGTTCTGGCAAATCCCTTTAGATAAAGAGTACCAGACTCTGTACATTTAATACGCCATTTGGCAGGTATTCTTTTAAAAGATTACCTTTTGGACTGGCTTCTTCTGTGTTTCACAGAACAATTCAGCAAATCTTTGAAAATATTCCAGGCACTGAAGTTTACATTGATGATATCCTGATTTGGGGCAGGACAATTGAAGAACATGACCAGAGGCTGAAAATGGCATTGGACACAGCTAGAACTAGTGGTCTAAAGCTAAATGCCACAGACCAAGATGGCGGCGCATGAACAACGCGAGGTTCAGTGTCTCTCCAGAATCAGCTTTTAACGGTTTTCTATTTACTTTTGACTGGACTATTTATCTCAAATTGCTCGGCGTTGCTGTTCTACAGCAGACAGGAGCTTCTGGACATCAGTACTCAAACCTCCGACAGTTTTATCGCTGATCTCCTACTCATTCCAGAGATCTCCAGAACACGGGAGGCTGCATACTGCATGCCGGGCGGAAGTGCACGCAGACGGCGCCGAGAACGTGTGTGTGTGTGTGTGTGTGTGTGTGTAGGTGTGTGTGTGTGAAAGACTGTGTTGGCTGAAAAAAATAAATAAATTAGCTGTTGTAGAAAATAAACCTTGTATCTCAATTTTTGATGCTTATCAGTTTTTTGACATAATATGAAAATAAATATTACCCTTAGCATTGTCTGTACATTTCATGATGAACGGACCAAAAGAAATGACCCAAATTTACTTGGAAAAATGTCTGGTTCCATTGACTTACATTAAAAGTAAAGTAGGATTTTTTCCTTCTACTGTAAAGTTACCATTCTGGAGATATGAGGTTTTCTTCCAAAAACAGTGATTTACTATATAACAAAGTCTTTCACAGTGATTTATTGTGAAATGTTCTGTTCTAGAGAAACTTGATGGCTTGTCCACAGTGGTAGTGATAAGAACCAGATGTCTAAAGAGTTTAGTGCCTCTAAAAGCTCCCTTATTAAAAGTTATAATGTGAAATGTTTCTACACTGCCTGTCGCATTAAACAGCAGCTTTGAGATTAAGGTCTTGGCCTAAAATGTACTATTCATTTTTAACAGAGCTTGAACAACCATGGAGAAATGTAGACTGGAAGTAAGTAATGTTTATGCATTTGGATTCACTGTTTATCCCAAAGCAGTCTTGGGCAAGGTTTTTGGGATGGCGATGCCATTATACACTGGACTTTGCTGCCTTACCCTATCTGGTCTCACCAAAACTGGTCTCTGTCTTATTCATAAATGAACTACGTCTCAAATTTCTCTCAAACTGAAACTGAAACTGTGGAGCAGTGACTCTGATAAACAGCACAAAGCGCTGACACAATATTCTTAACTCTCAGTTTATCACACTTTAGGTTTTTTTTACTCTAGTAATGGCAGCTAATGTTAGCTGTCTGGATTACTAACTTGATTACATGTTTACTAGATTCAGCTGTGTGCATAGGGTTGGTTGCTAGGTAACATACACAACAGTTGATTGTCGACTTCAATCGAGTAAGTTAAGATTTACTAACTTGAGATAAGAAGAGATGCTGTACGATATGATTCTTAAATTAAGATCAAATTTTCTTCTGTAATACAAATTTGTGAAAAATCTTATCTTGATATGTCAGATCTTGAGTTAAGAAAAAAACAAGAATTTTCTGTGATATGGCCCCTGGTCTTGACTCCACATAGCTTTTGTCCAAATCATTAGCCAAGAGTTACACATACATATTTTGGCTTATAAACCCACTCAACCATTTTGAGTTTGCCACGAAAACCTGCTTTTGTGAACCATGCCAAGCAAAAAAAGAGATCAGAGACATGCGTCAATAACTGCTGATTTGCATAAAGTTAGAGTTGCATAGAGCTAGAGCTAAGTTTTACACAAAACCCCAGACAGATGAAATGGTGGAATTGTGTGAGACAAACACACAGCACTACAGTCATGGCCAAAAGTTTTGAGAATGACACAAATATTATATTTTCACATGATCTGCTGCCCTCTACAAAAGCTTTTATTGACAGTTAGAATGAGTTAATGCAGCAAGTCAATATTTGCAGTGTTGACCCTTCTTATTCAGGACCTCTGCAATTCTCCCTGGCATGCTCTCAATCAACTTCTGGACCAAATCCTGACTGATAACAGTCCATTCTTGCACAATCAATGCTTGCATTTTGTCAGAATTTGTAGGTTTTGTTTGTCCACCCTTCTCTTGATGATTGACCACAAGTTCTCAATGGGACTAAGATCTGGGGAGTTTCCAGGCCATGGACCCAAAATCTCTATGTTTTGTTCCCTGAGCCATTTAGTTATCACCTTTGCTTTATGGCAAGGTGCTCCATCATTCTGGAAAAGGCATTGTTGATCACCAAACTGCTCTTGGACGGTTGGGAGAAGTTGCTCTTGGAGGACATTCTGGTACCATTCTTTATTCATGACTGTGTTTTTAGGCAAGACTGCGAGAGAGCCGATTCCTTTGACTGAGAAGCAACCCCACACATGAATGGTTTCAGGATGCTTTACAGTTGGCATGAGACAAGACTGGTGGTAGCGCTCACCTCGTCTTCTCTGAACAAGCTGTTTTCCAGATGTCCCAAACAATCGGAAAGGGGATTCATCAGAGAAAATGACTTTACCCCAGTCCTCAGCAGTCCACTCCCTGTACCTTTTGCAGAATATCAGTCTGTCCCTGATGTTTTTTCTGGAGAGAAGTGGCTTCTTTGCTGCCCTCCTTGAGACCAGGCCTTGCTCCAAGAGTCTCCGCCTCACAGTGCGTGCAGATGCACTCACACCTGCCTGCTGCCATTCCTGAGCAAGCTCTGCACTGCTGGTAGCCCGATCCTGTAGCTGAAACACTTTTAAGAGACGTTCCTGGCGCTTGCTGGTCTTTCTTGGGCACCCTGGAGCCTTTTTGGCAACAATGGAACCTCCTCTCCTTGAAGTTCTTGATGATGCGATAGACTGTTGACTGAGGTCTTTCTAGCTGCGATACTCTTCCCTGTTAGGCCATTTTTGTGTAGTGCAATGATGACTGCACGTGTTTCTTTAGAGATAACCATGGTTAACAGAAGAGAAACAATGATGCCAAGCACCAGCCTCCGTTTAAAGTGTCCAGTGGTGTCATTCTTACTTAATCATGACAGATTGATCTTGTCCTCATCAACACCCACACCTGTGTTAATGGAGCAATCACTGAAACGATGTTAGCTGGTCCTTTTAAGGCAGGGCTGCAATGAAGTTGAAATGTGTTTTGGGGGATAAAGTTCATTTTCTAGGCAAATATTGACTTTGCAATTAATTGCTGTTAAGCTGATCACTCTTTATAACATTCTGGAGTATATGCAAATTGCCATTATAAAAACTGAAGCAGTAGACTTTGTAAAAATTAATATTTGTATCATTCTCAAAACTTTTGGCCATGACTGTACATATGGTGTCAAAGGGCACCATGATTTCCTGTCTCTGGGCCTGGACTGACATCATTGAGGGAAAAATAAATTCCTAAATTTATCAAGGTATCCTATAGGGTCACATCAGGGTGGCTGTCCACCAGCTAAATGCAGATAGGTGATGCAGTGAGACAATGACCTAAACACTGAAGTAAATCTATTACAGATGGCTTTAAAAAAAGCTGCTTTAATTCTCTACTCTTCACAAATCAAAATATCAAACAGACGTTTCGGTGGCAAAAAACACACCCCACAATTTCACAACTGTCACATACTTTGGTGGGAAAACCACAAATCCAAAAACCTTGCATGTGGAAAGAGCAGTGAATGAAAACAGTGCAGCTCTTCTGATTACAGTAGCATTCCTATATGTTTAATTTCTACTTTTTTCCAACCATTCAAAGCAGTTGCACTGTAGTATCTGTTAACTTAATACATCTGATCTAGCTCATCAACTTATTATAATCAATCAGACATTTTGGGCCAGGAATAGCTGTGCAGGGCTGTAGGTTGCCAGGAGCAAAAATAAGATACACTGTTGTAAAATGTACATCAACCTGAATTGTGCTTATGTACAATCTTGTACCTCTACAGTACAAGACCTACAAAATCGGAAATGTAAATGGTGGATTTTTACCATTTGTCATGAATGATGTCATGGGCCTTGAAAACAATGATGGAGTTCAAACAGCTGATGTCATCAGTGTCCTATTGGGCCATGTGAAAGAAGGATATGAGGTATGTTTAGAATGTTTATACAACAATCAGAGACCGATTTTTGTTTAATTAATTTACTGTCAAAATTGTCACATTATTTATTTTTCATTATCAGAAAAAAGCAGGAAACGTATTTAAAATTTTACAAAAAAAGAAGTTAATTTTTATATAATTTGAAAATATCTGTTGCCTTTTTCATTGTGTGTAAATTTCATAATGAGCTGACTAAAAGAAATGACCCAAATTGACTTTGAAAAAAGTTCAATTGACTTACTAGAAGTTATCATTTTGGAGATATGAGGCTTTTTCCTGAAAAAACTTGTACTTTATGGAAGTAACTAGAAATTTAATGAAGAAAGGGTGGTCTCTGAGTACACATACTAAATACTTAGAAAAAATTACTTTTTTTATTGTTATTGTTAAGTTGGCTTAGTTTTATATACATTGCTGTGCAAAAGTCTTACACACCATGTTTTAAGGCACGAAGTGTTTTTTTGCATATATAATTACAATTTAAATAAACACAAGTTTAGCAAAAAGTGAAAAAAATATTTTTTTTGTTTTCAAAAATTAATTTACAGCTTATGAGCTGTTTAGAACAAAGATTTGATTCCCAATTTCTCACTGATGCCCTCAAGCCATCGCTCTAAAGCACAGATATTGGATGAGAGCTACAAATAATATTGAGCTGCCACAAGAAGAGATTTAGAAGTGGATAAGCTAACACCCTGCTATACACAAATTACTACCTGTTATATTAATATTAAGTGCATTTCATTATAATTTCTGTGCAAATACACACTACCATTCAAATAGTATTTTAAATGTATTTTTTCTCAGGCGTCTAAGATTTTTGCATAATGTTTTATTACCTTTAATTTTTTATTACCTTTAATTCCAACTCTTGGACATCCCTCTTTTTAAATGGATTTTAAGGGTTTAAACAGTTGTGATATTCAGATACCACACAAAAACAAATGTGCCCCTTTCTTCCAGTTTAAGGCTGACACTCCTCTGACAGAAGGTGACCGTAACTATGTTAGTAACCCCAGCCCAGATGATAAAGTTCACTGTCTGGTGACCATTGTGTCAGCAAACAGCCTCTCTCTAATGGATGAGTCTATCATCAATAAGATGAAAACAGTCAAAGAACAAGCCAATGACATTGGTAAGTAATGTTATTTATGGTAAGTGATTTTAGGTATTAAAATGCTATTTAATAAGTTTTTTTCAGCATGACAAAAATAAAACCATTTCTACCACAAAACAATGCAAACATGGCAGGTATACAAGCATCTTGGCTGAAAAAAAACATCTTTATATGTTTTAGGATTTCAGTATCATTTCATAGTCTTTTCAGTGTGCTTGACTTATGACCTCTAGTCTTTCATTAGTGGTCAGTCTGGACCATAGGACCACTGTTGTCTGGACTATTTGTTGAGATTTCTTTCTCATTTTTTCTCATTCTCATGATAAACACTCAGTATGACTCAATATTGAGTCTCATCCATTATTTGTGTTTTTACTGATAATATAACTGCATGATTAAGATTATGCTACTCTGCCAGTTTATGCTACAGTAATATCAGTTTATTTTAGTGTGAGCGCTTTATGACAATCTGCAAGCAAATGTTTTGTTTTCCCCCTCTTGAAAAATTGCCATGTTTCCTCCCTTGCAATAAACAAGTTTCCACACTATGCACTTGGGCCCATCACCACATTACTAATCTGTGACAGACATATGCACCAATCACACCAAACATTATGACCACCTCCTTGTTTCTACACTCATTGTCCATTTTTATCAGCTCCACTTATATAGTAAGTGCAATTTGTAACTGGAGTTTTTAAACAGCTCAGTGTCACTGCTGGACTGAGAATGGTCCATTTACCACTTTGTAGAACTACAAAGTGCATCTACACTCACCGGCCACTTTATTAGGTACATGGTTGGACCCGCTTTTGCCTTCAGAACTGTCTTAATTCTTTGTGGCAGACTTTTAACAAGGTGTTGGAAACGTTCCTCAGAGATTCTGGTTGGTTATTTGAGTTCCTGCTGCCTTCCTATCATCTGGAACCAGTCCTCTGACCTCTCACATCAACAAGGCATTTTCATCCACACAACTGACCGCTCACTGGACATTTCCTCTTTTCTGGACCGTTCTCTGTAAACCCTAGAGATGTTTGTGTGTGAAAATGCCAGTAGATCAGCAGTTTCTGAAATACTCAGACCAGCGCGTCTGGCACCAACAACCACACCACATTCAAAGCCACTTAAATCCCCTTTCTTCCCCATTCTGATGCTCGGTCTGCACTTCAGCAAGTTGTCTTGACCACCTCTACATGCCTAAATGCACTGAGTTGCGGCCCTGTGATTGATTAGCTATTTGTGTTAACAAGCAACTGTACCTAATAAAGTGGCTAGTGAGCGTATATAGTAAGTGGAGCTAATAAAATGGACACTGAGTGTAGAAACAAGGTTATGTCTGATCGGTGTACAACTGTACATTAATTATGAGCAATTAAGTACAATATAAGTACAACATTCAGGGAAAATGAAAATATAAGAAAAGAGAGGAATAACATACTATAGCAGTACTTAAGATCAGTGGATGAGAAAATAAACAATAATTATTAGAAATGTATAAAATCTAATGGAATTCTAATGATTCTGAATGGATGTTGTGAATTACAGACATTCCTCAAATCGTTCTTTTGACAAAGATTGATGAAGTCTGCCTCCTTGTTAAACAAGATGTGAAAAAGACCTACACAAGCAAGAAAATTCAAGAAAAGGTGAGCTCCTGATATTCCTCATCTGGTTGGATTACAGAGGCGCAGATATTAATCTTAATTGCTACACCCGTGTTTACCAACCTTCCTCCCGAAGACCTACTTTCCTGCAGAGTTTAGTTCCAACCTGCAACCCCCTTAATTAACCTAATATGAATGCATCTGATCCAGCCAGTCATGGACTTTTGAAGAAATTAATTAGCTGCTGCAGTGGACTTCTTCTAGAGTGAGGGTAATTTAGAATTTGAGGTTCCATCTGCACTTTTGTGATATTGAACATGAGCATTCACTTTTAAAATAAATACAACTCAGTACCTGTTCCTGTTCCAAAAAAATTCCTTTTTTTGTTTAAAATTGTAATATTCAATCTGCAAATAAAACCATACTGGAATGGACACCAATAAACTAGTTCACATACAAACTGTTTCATCATAAATACTTTAAATACTTAAACAGTGGGTACCAGGTTAGTGTTTTACTTTACAATTCAGTAATAAACATGTAATGACATGGCAGTAGTATTGTAACAAACTGTAACTTCCTAACATGAACTTGCTAATTTTCTAATTGTAACCAAATAATGAGTTAATGATTGTAGTGGTAACAGGTCAGTAATAAAACTGTAAAATAATGGTAACAATATGTTAAAGAAAATTACATGAGTTTTCTAGATCTGTTAATAAAGTTATTCATTGTAATGGTAACATTACAGTAAACTAATGGTACCAGGTTGCACTACACTTTACATGCTTGAGTTACAAAATAAAATGCTTAAATTCTAGTTGTTAATAAAAAAATAAAGTAAAAAAAAACGCTAAATGTTGTATAAAGATATATTTGTTGTAATGTGAGTTTTTTGTAAGTAAAAACATTTTAGAGCCTTTTGCCAAATGTGTATTTTTCTTAGCCCTGATTCTGTGTAATCTCAGTATGTTTACCTCATCTGTTCCTGGGTAACACATTGTAAATAGGTAGGCCTTCATATCAAGGTAATAGAAAAAAAACTGATGTTAGTATTTGATGTGATGCAATAATTGAGAATAGATGGAAATAAGTAACTTTGCATTGTGCAGCTCCATTATCATTTACTGATGACCTCTTCCTGCCCTCTCTCTCTCCCTCTCTCTCTCTCTCTCTCTCTCTCTCTCTCCTTCTCTGAATGTGTGTGTTCAGATCAACCAGTGCTCTAATCTGATTGGAACTCCTGTGAAGTTTATCTTCCCAGTCAAGATCTACTGTTATGAATCTGACACAAATGATCCAACAGACATCCTCATTATGTTAGCACTACGCCACATTGTCAGTGCTGCTAATGACTATGTTGCATCCCTGTAACTCCTAACAGAACATTGAGAAATGCGCAGCAACATTTCACTGGAGTGTCAGTAGGCAGCTTGCAGACTATGAAGTACCTAAATAATCTGCAATTCTGTAGTGTAACTGCATCAGTGCCTTTCCATCACAATGTGTTTTATTTTACAAAGATAATGATACTGCATATTGTAGAACATATAAAGAAACATAACCGCATTAAATGTACCGTTATTTTTACCTTTATGTTACCTGTATGTATTCATGGTATTTAGATTACATTTAAATAGAAAAAATGAAATAAATCATGAATTGTGTCAATTTTAACTTTTCACATATTAATCATCACATAAAACTCACCTACTAAAAACATGATTGCAAATGAATCTATGATGTATGCTCCTTGCCATGCAGTGATACTTAAATAAAATAATGATTGTTTGATTAAAGTGCAGCATGAATGTTTCATTTAGGGTATTTGCATATATATTTGGGTGGACCAAACACAGCAGTATGGAATAAAGTAGAACATTTACATATGCTATCAATTCATTTTTAAAAAAGCGGGGTTGCACCATGCAAGCCTCCAACTCCCAAAATCCCCAAGTAGGGTGCCCACAGCTGTGTACCTGTGTCAGCCCTGATGCTGTCAGTCTGCCTGCCTTGGACTCTGTTACCTCCATGGACTCCAATTCCCAGCATGCTCTGCCTGTGGACTACAGTGACTCTGCTGAGCATGTGACGCTCCAGCGCTCCGGCTCGCCTTGCTTCTAATCAGTGAGATGTTCAACACCTGTGAACCTGTGTATTTAAGCCCTGTTGTTTCCTGTGTTTGGTGCTGAGTATTATCCAGCCTCTAGCTCTGTTACTACGTGTTTTCCTTGCTCTTTTCCTTTGTTTATTCCGACCTTTGCCTGTACTTCGTTTTCTCCTTTGTGCCTTGCCCATTGATTGCCTTACCGTTGCCGTTTTGTTTGTATTTTCTCTACCCTTTAGCCTAGCCCCTTTATCTGGTTTTTGCTCTCCTGTGTACCGACCTTTCTTCAGTCCAACCACCCTCTGGTATGTCTATGTTGCTGCTGTTATTGTTGTTTCTGATCCTGCCTGTCCCTTACTATTCTCTTGTATTGCCCTATTATATTAAAACTTGTAAGATCTATCAGCGAGTGTCTCACCGGTTACTGGCAGTCGTGACAGAATACTCAGCCTTAATGGAGACAGCTGATACTGAGGCCTTACTCTCTGGCTTAACCAACCACGACCAGGTTTTAGGGCAGCACCAGCAGACGCTGGCTGGCCTCAACCAGAGTGTGGGTGAGTTAACTAACCGGCAAAACAACCAGAGCGTTCAGCTCACTCAAATCTTTGCTGGTATACAATCTCTCACCACTGATCTCCAGTCCTACTTGCATGACCAAACAGTAGGTTCTGTTTCTGTAGCTTCTGGTCACTTTTTCCCTATCTGTAAACCGGAGCCTTATGATGGTAACCCTAATAAGTGCAGTGGTTTCATTCTCCAGTGCTTGGTTTATTTTAGTAATTCCCCACCGAATACTGACCAGTCTAAAATAGCGTTTATAATCTCTTGTTTAACAGGTAAAGCATTAGACTGGGCAACTGCAAGTTGGTCTTTTCTCCAAACTCTTTCCTATTCTGACTTCCTTTGCCAACTTCGTTTAGTTTTACTCCGCGCACTAACGCGGTCATTGTCCCCACCAAAGGATTGGTCTCACGGGCTCTAGTTCTGGATATGTTGATTACCTACCAAACTCTCTCTCTCTCTCTCTCTCTCTCTGTCTGTCTGTCTGTCTGTCTGTCTGTCTGTCTGTCTGTCTGTCTGTCTGTCTGTCTGTTCCAGCCCTAATAGATTCCGGAGCCGAGGGAAATTTCATCTGTGCCGACTTGATTCAGCGACTGGGAGTTCCTACAGAAGAACTACGCACCCCACTCCGTGCTCTCGCGCTGGATGGCAAACCCCTCGGCTGTGTCCCAATAACCCTACAGACTCTCCCTGTTACCCTCCAAGGTAGTGCACTACACTCTGAGGAGATTTCCTTTTGTTTTACCCTCCACTGATTTCCCCTGGCTAGAACGCCATGATCCTGTTATTTCCTGGCATTCTCGGGAATTAGTTTCCTGGTCCCCTTATTGTTTCGAGAACTGCCTTTTCCCTGGCCACATCACTCTCCTCTACCACTATAGAGTCCCGATTCACTGAACCCTGTTGTCATCCCTCCTGAATACTCTGATTTCCTTGAAGTCTTTAGCCCCGTCACCAAAGCCACCAAACTCCCACCTCACCGCCCGTATGACTGTGCTATTGACTTAGTCGAGGGAGCCATTCTGCCTAAATCCCGTGTCTATCCCCTAACTCTTGAAGAAGAGAAAGCCATGGATGCCTACGTCACTGAAGCACTAGCTCAGGGATACATCCGTCCGTCTAAGTCACCCGTTGGGTCTGGGGTTTTTTTTCATTAAAAAGAAAGATGGTGGGCTTAGACCGTGCATAGATTACCGGGGGCTTAACGATATCACGAAAAAATATGCCTACCCTCTTCCATTGATTCCCGTAGCTCTTGAACAACTTAGGGGTGCGTCTTACTTTACCAAACTCGACCTACGTAGTGCTTACAACCTAGTGCGTATCAGGGAAGGGGACAAGTGGAAAACAGCTTTCACAACTACACGCAGTCACTATGAATACCTGGTCATGAGCTACGGCCTTTCCAACGCTCCTTCCGTTTTCCAGGCTTTTATGAAATGACGTTTTTCGTGATTTTTTTTTTTTTTTTTTTTATAAATTCGTCATTGTTTTCATAGATGACATATTAATCTTTTCACCAGACTTCTCGTCACATGTAAATCACATTCGCCAAGTTATTCTCAAACTCCAAGAGAATAACCTGTATGCTAAAGCAGAGAAATGTGAGTTTCACTTACAGAGGGTATCCTTCCTAGGTTACGTCATCAGTTCGTCTGGTGTTTTGATGAGTGACGATAAAGTTTCCGCAGTCACTAAATGGCCCAAGCCTGGCTCCGTTAAGGAGTTACAACGGTTTCTGGGGTTTGCTAATTTTTATCGGCGATTCATCCGCAACTTCAGCTCTACAGCCGCTCCTCTCACTGCCCTCTTGAAGGGATCCCCTAAAAAGCTCTCATGGTGCATTTGATGCCCTTAAACTTGCGTTTTCTACGGCACCTATCCTCAAACACCCCGACCCTGAGAAACCTTTCGTTGTGGAAGTGGACGCTTCTAACACTGGGGTTGGTGCTGTTCTGTCCCAGCGCTCCGGTATCCCTCTTAAGCTCCATCCCGTGGCTTTCTTCTCTCGGAAGTTATCACTGGCAGAACGTAATTATGGGATAGGTGATAGGGAACTTCTAGCAGTAAAACTGGCATTAGAAGAATGGCACCATTGGTTAGAGGGTGCTGCACACCCTTTTACTGTTCTCACTGATCACAAGAACCTTGAGTATCTAAAATCCGCCAAGCGCATTAACTCCAGGCTTGGTCTCTTTTCACGTTTTGATTTTTCTATTTCTTTCCGTCCTGGTCAAAGTAACACTAAGGCTGACGCCTTATCTCGTATTTTCGCCGTAGATGAGAAGGAGAATTCCGATCCGGAGCGCATCCTTCCTCCTACCGTCCAGATCGCTGTCATTCAGTGGGAGTTCGATGAGCAGATACAACAGGTAAACGCTCATCGAACTCCCCCGGAGGGCACTCCTCCGGGTAAGCTATTTGTTCCTCTGCAATTTCGTAACCGTCTCATTACTTGGGCTCATTCTTCTTTGACTTCTGGTCACCCGGGCGAAACACATACCCTACAATTAATCTCCAATAGTTATTGGTGGGATAGTCTCAGGAGTGACGTTCGCTCTTTTGTCTCCTCATGCCCTGTTTGCACCCAGTGTAAAATCCCTAGAACTCTCCCAGCTGGCAAACTTGTTCCGCTCCCTGTCCCTGAGCGCCCTTGGTCTCACATCGCAATAGATTTTGTCACAGATCTACCTCCTTCTAACGGCTTTACTTCTATCCTCACTGTGGTTGATAGGTTTTCTCGGGGAGTTAAGTTTATTCCCTTCCCTTCACTGCCCACTGCTCTACAAACCGCCCAAGCTCTATTCGAACACGTATTTCGCAGTTTTGGTATACCGGAGGATGTGTTCTCAGATAGGGGACCCCAGTTTACTTCCAGAGTCTGGAAGGCCTTTTACGAACATTTGGGAGTTACTATTAGTTTAACTTCTGGCTATCATCCCACTTGTAATGGTCAGTGTGAGAGGGTAAACCAGGAACTGGGCAAGTTTCTGAGGGTCTATTGCCATAAGTATCCCTCTGAGTGGTCACAATATCTCATTTGGGCTGAAATCGCACAAAACTCTCTGGTAAATTCTACTACCGGACTCACCCCGTTTCAGTGTATGCTGGGATACCAGCCCTCCTTAGCTCCATGGACTGCTCGCTCTTCTGGAATCCCCGCTGTTGATGATTGGATGCGACGTAGTGAGGGCGTCTGGGAGGACACCCATTGTCGTATCTCAGACATTCTCCAGAGGTACAAAGCACAGGCAGACCGGCATCGCGGTGACAACCCCGTCTACTATCCTGGGGATCGTGTTTGGCTCTCTACACGTGACTTCAGGTTTGAAGGAGCCTGTCGTAAGCTCCTGCCCAAGTTCATTGGTCCTCTGAAAATTCTCAGTCAAGTGAATGACGTTACCTATAAGGTTGGTTTACCTCCCCAGTATCGCATTAACAACTCTTTCCATGTTTCCTTGCTCAAACCTGTAGTTTCAGGTCCCTTAGCAGAGGATGGCCCCATTGACGTTCCACCGGTGACGGAGAGGATGGAGGATTCGTCCACGTATTCGGTGCGGGAAATACTGGATTCGCGCAGACGTAGAGGTACCTTGCAGTACCTGATCGACTGGGAGGGGTACGGGCCCGAGGAGCGCTGCTGGGTGGCAGCCAGGGACGTGCTAGATCCGGGTCTGGTCGCTGACTACCACGCACGCAGTCCGAACCATCCTGCACCCAGACCTAGAGGGCGTCCTCAGGGCTCTCTCTCCGGTTCCTCTCAGGCTCCCCAGGGCTCCGGCCGAGCCCGTGCGCGGCAGTCCAGTTCCTCCGCAGGCCCTGTTGTGGCTCCCCATTCCTCCTCCGGTCTCTCGGTTGGTCGTCGTCGGGGTCGTCCTCGCATTCGTCCCGCTCCGGTATCTTCGGGGGGGGGTTCTGTCAGCCCTGACGCTGTCATTCTGCCTGCCTTGGACTCTGTTACCTCCATGGACTCCAATTCCCAGCAGGCTCTGCCTGTGGACTACAGTGACTCTGCTGAGCTTGTGACGCTCCGGCTCGCCTTGCTTCTAATCAGTGAGATGTTCAACACCTGTGAACCTGTGTATTTAAGCCCTGTTGTTTCCTGTGTTTGGTGCTGAGTATTATCCAGCCTCTAGCTCTGTTACGACGTGTTTTCCTTGCTCTTTTCCTTTGTTTATTCTGACCTTTGCCTGTACTTCGTTTTCTCCTTTGTGCCTTGCCCATTGATTGCCTTACCGTTGCCGTTTTGTTTGTATTTTCTCTACCCTTTAGCCTAGCCCCTTTATCTGGTTTTTGCTCTCCTGTGTACCGACCTTTCTTCAGTCCGACCACCCTCTGGTATGTCTATGTTGCTGCTGTTATTGTTGTTTCTGATCCTGCCTGTCCCTTACTATTCTCTTGTATTGCCCTATTATATTAAAACTTGTAAGATCTATCAGCGAGTGTCTCACCGGTTACTGGCAGTCGTGACAACCTGGCTAGTGTTTTTGAGTTCTGCTCAAAATTAGAAAATATTGTCACTACCAAAAGGGTCAATACTGAAACATATTTGTGTCTGAACAATTGCTTAAATTAATTTAGATCAGAAAAGTAATTGTACTTAGTTTTACTCATTTTTAATTGTACTTGTAAGTTGCTCTGGATAAGAACATCTGCTAAACACTGTAAATGTACATAATGTATATACTATATAGTTATTCTAATTATTTCTACGAATTACACACTTAAATCTACTTAAGTGCAATTTAAATTGTTCAGGGAGAAAACAAAACAAAAGCACATCTGCTTTTTCAACAAATGCATGTAATACAAATTTAGTGATGGCATTTACTGTGCATTTAGGTATGTTTAATAACATCTCAGTTACACTTCTATTAGGTATTTTTATATTAGTAAGTGATTAAATATATAGCAATTATTAGTTGAGTACATTGTTAACTGATAGTTTAATTTCTCATTAGGTCACAGCTTAACTACCAACAAAACTCTCAACAGTTTTGTGCTGTATAATCTTTGTATTGTAAGTTGTCATTGTGTTAATGCATTGCTTAATTTGCATGAATTACACTTAGTAAATCAAAATTTTGAGAAAATTTGAAAACAAATGAGGTAGATGATTGAAAGCCATTGGTTATGGCTGTGTCCCCAGCCACACACATATTTTTAGTACTGTAGTATGTTTGGGATGCAGTCAGGCAAAAAGAGCTTCCATACAAAAGAAACACATTTTTACATTTCATTGCTCATATTTTAATCACAATGTTGTGCTTGTGTTTATTTACATGGAAGTTCTTAGTAGCTAAACTGGCCACTAGCACAGAATGTCAGTAGACTGTCAGAAATTAGTGCCTCTTTTAGTAAATCTGGCTATGTTGAACATGTTAATATAACACATAATATATCACCCTTAACCAGAAATACAAATGGGTTAAAAAATAAAATGTAATTAACACATTAGTTTAATACAGTACATATTTATCACACCTTTGCCTGCCGTACCTGCACATGACCACTAGAGGTTCTCTTCCCCAACTAATGAACTACTGACTATGGTAGTGGTTCATTTCACACACCTGTTTGTCTTTTGAATGAATCACTCTTTATGAATTGTTGCCTGTGTTTGTTCTTTGGTTTTGTTTTTTGTCTCTTGCGCCTCATTTTATTTTTTTGATTTTATGTATTTATACTGTGATTTATATACAACTTGTGGTTTCTATATGATGCTGCACTCACAGTGAACACTGTGTGAAGAGGCTATGTCAAAAACAATTGCTGACCTGAATGAAGAAAGGGACAGTCTTCTAACACAATTAGCCAAATGTAAATATTTGTTTTATTAATATAGATACAGTGTGGCTATGTGTAGTCTTATCAACCTTATTGGTTACTTTGCCCTGTTATTAGCCACCATTTCACTAGTGTATTGCAGTTCTGTGCACATGATTTATGGCAGACATCACTAATACAGGAGGCGAAGGAGGCTAACTACCCCCACACGGACACGCCTTGCTTATAGTGTAAGAATACTCTGTGTTCAGATATTGTCTGCAAACAAAAGATTAAGCTAGAAACAATAAATATGATAAATTAAACAGACATTAGACACAGTAAACAGAGGACAGTGCAGCACCGACACAGCACTCATTCTGGAGATGAGGTAGTGGAATAAGGTGGTTATAGCTCCCATAGTGGTGGTTGGGATAGTGTAGTTGTTAACACCTCTGCCTTCTACACTGTAGACTGGGGTTCAATCCCCGACCAGGGCAAGCACCCTACACTATACCAATAAGGGTCCTTGGGCAAGACTCCTAACACCACCTTGGCCTCCCTGTGTAAAATGATCAAATTGTAAGTCGCTCTGGATAAGAGCGTCAGCCAAATGCCGTAAATGTAAATGGTGCAGAGATATGAACATGCTGTCATCTGTGAGTCACGCAATCAGATGACAGACATAAACACAGCAGTTACTGAGGTAGAAAAACCTGAGTAGAACAGTGTAAACACAGTGTAGCAGCAATGATCCAGTTTGTGTGTGTGGAGTGTGTGTGTGAGGGGGGGAGAGTCTGGCAGTGATGGCACGGATGCTTCGGTACCTTCTGTCAGAGAGCAGCAGTGAAAAAGTCAGCGTGAGGGATGGATGGGGTCATCCACAATGCTAGTGACTTTCCGGATACAACGTGTGGTGTAGGTGTCCATGATGGAGGGGAGAGAGTTTTGCAGAAGCTCTAGATTACAGTTCATTTCAGTGCTTCACAGAGAGATGGAGCTTCAGTCGCCGTTAGAAGACGGTGAGGAATTCTGCTGTTCAGTGGAAGTTTGTTCCACCACATGGGCTCCAATGGACGAGTCTTGACGTTTGTCTTTTATGTACCGTGGGTTAAGCTGGGCTGTACTTGAAGCTTAAATTGCTCTACGTCATCAGGTAGAAAGGAGCTGGTCCATTTTTTGGCTTTGCAGGCTGGTGCCAGAGTTTATATCTGATGTGAAAACTTACTGGACACCAGTGAAAACAATGCAGCAGTGGGGTGATACAAGTAAACCTAGTGACCACATGAAAGGTGACCGTCCTAGAGAGAAAGGATCAAATCGTCCAGAAACCTGCATGACGGGTTTGCAGTGACTAAGTTGTCATCAACAACACCAGGTCTTCATACACACACAGACAGAGAATAAGGAGTTCTCCATAGAGACGTGATGACCGTTCTACATGTTATTATATACGGGCCATTAGAAAACCCTGATATCTTGTAAAGAGGACACATTGTAGACTGTATTGCCCAAACGCCACCACTGCCATTAATCTATAGAACAATGAACAACTCTTAAACACTTGATTAGTTCATGATTAATAGATCATAAAGCAGAAGTTTATAGATGTTTCATTTTGAAAGGTTTTTTGGCTAAAGAACACCTAAACTTTAACGTTTACAAATATGCTACTAACATATGAATTTGTATTGTAGTATGTACATAACTGATGAATAACTGCTGAATTCCTGAGCTATTCCTCATTTGTTAATCATGAAGTAAGAGCTTATAGGTGTCTTATAAAGTGCTGTTAATATATGAATTAATGGTTTAAAGCTCTAAATACATCATTAGTTCATGGTTAGTTCATTATGAATTAAAAGCACATAAATGTTTTATAAATGAACGTTACTATAAAGTGCTACCGAGTTATTATTACTTCCCTAATGAAAAAGGACTACATCCATTTCCTCTTAAACTGTGGACCTATACACTTATGTGGCCCAGGTTTATTTATTCAATATGCTTGTTACTCATTAATAAAATAATTAGCAAGTTATAAGTCAAAAAATATTAGCAAGTTATATGAGCAAGGAATGGATTGGAAGCTGGGTCCCACCCATAGATCCTGGCCATTTAAGAGGCTGTTTATTGCTTTTTACTGTTTCTAAAAAGTTTCCTCAGTCAAGCCAACAAAATATGCTACACCAGCATATTTACAATAATATGCTACTCAGTTAAATTCAATATTTCTCACTCAAAATACTCAAAATTTCATTTTGTTAGAAGGCTCCTGAATTGTATGAATTGTACATTTAGTAGCAGACAGTAATCATTAGTAATACTTCATGTCCACAGGATGTTTGAAAACATTGAAAAAGAGACTCCACCTGCTTGGTTATTACAGTATTACGCAAAAGTATTACTCAAAAAGTTTGACGGATAAGCTTAATGAATTTTATTAAATATTTTTATAAATGATTTATTCAGACAATGAAGTTTCAATAACATTTGTCATGATTGGCCCCTCCCTGGCCTGTCCATGTGTTCTTGTTTTGTTTTGGTCTATTCCATGTGTTCTTTGTTTTGGTTTCCTAGTCCGGCCCCTTGTTTTGTGACTGCAGCCCTGATTATCACCACCTCTTTTCTGCCTGTCCCTCGTTATCTCTGTGTTTTATAAGCCCCGTGTTTGCCCTTTGTTTTTGCTGGTCTTTGTACTGTTTGTATGTTTGATCGTGCCGATTGTTTATCGTTTGATTGTTGTTTCTCATGTCTGCCCCCCGATCAATCCGTGTTGGCTCTATGACCCTGCTCCATTTAGACTATGACCCTGGATTTGCCCTTAAAATATTGTAAATAATTTTGTAAATAAAAGTCACTTATCTCCACATATGCATCTGCTTCCTCACTCCCCAGCAATACAGAAAGACCAGCCACCAATGGATGCAGTGGATAAGCAACACACTGGTCTGTGGCTGTTCCATTGTGTTTCCACGCAACCTGAGTTATCCACGTCCCAACGCCACCAAGCAGGTGAGAGCAAATTCCCTGACACTGAGGGAACACGAGCATCTCATCAGTCCCGTAGGAAGGCAAAGGACCATCCTGTCTTCGGTTTGGACAACGAGAGCTCAGGTAAGAACCTTGGGTCTGCATTGCTGCAGGGAGGAGAGATCTGCAGTGCAAGACGTGGTTAGAAGGAAGGAACCAGCAGAAAACCCTTACTGTGGTACTTGGCTCATTCTCAAGTGCCACTGCGAGCTGCCTATAACTCGAGTGAGCCTTGGGAACGGCCGAGCGGGTTGTTTCTTCCTGTTCCTACAGGTTGGAGCTATCCAAGCCCAAGTTCCTGACCCCGTGGCCGCACCCCGCGGCAAGCCTGATCCCGTGGCCGGACCCCACGGCAAGCTTAATCCTGTGGCCATAAGTCGCTGCACCTTCGGACCTGCCGCCTGCCCCATGGATGTTGTTGCAGGCTCTCCTGCCTCCGTGGACATTGCAGTTCCTTTGTTCCTACCCGTCCTGCCCTTTCCTTTATCTGCTGATCCCCGTGGGCATCCTGTTCCTTCCGTGTCCTCTGTTTTTTCTGTTCCTTTGTTTTTGCCCTCATCTGTTCCTGGTGTGGTCTTGTTCCTGTCTGTTGTGTCTGTGCCCGTTCCTGTTGTGGTTTCCGTTTTGGTCTCTCCTTTCGTTTCTGCCCCGGGTTCTGTCTGTGTGTTGGTTTCTGGTCCAGTTCCTGTCTTGATTCCTGTTTCCCTCTCATTTGCATGGTCTGTGGTCTGTTCTTGTTTTTGTCATCCTGTTGTTCTTCCGTTCGTCTCTCGTTCCGCGTCGTTTTGTGTTGTGCCTCGTCGATCTTCCTCTGTTTTTCGTCCTTGTTCTGTTTCCTCTTCTATTTCTGTGCCTTCAGCTCTTGTTGTCCCGTGTTCTGTTCCTGTTCCAGGTTCTGTTCCATGTTCTCTGCCCGTTTCTGCTTCTGTGCCCATTTCTGTGCCCATGGTTCCTGTTCCGCATTCTCCTCCTGCTTCTATTCCTGTGTCTGTTCTGCCTATCCCTGTCTAGTTTGGTTCTGTCCCTGTTTTCGGTCCTTTGGGTCTGTGTTTGGCTTTGTTCTGTTGTGTTTTGTTTGGTGTGCCTCAGAGTGTGTGCCTTTTGGGGGGGTGGTACTGTCACAATTGGCCCCTCCTGGTCCTGTCCATGTGTTCGTGTTGTGTTTTGGTCTAGTCCTTGTGTTCTTTGCTGTGGTTTCTTAGTCCGGCCCCTTGTTTTTTGACTCTGCCCCTGATTCTCGCCACCTGTTTTCCGCCTGTCCCTCGTTATCCCTATGTTTTATAAACCCCGTGTTTGCCCTTTGTTTTCGCTGGTCTTTGTACTGTTTGTATGTTTGATCGTGCTGATTGTTTTTTGTTTGATTGTTGTTTGTCTGTCATGTCATATTTTTTTTTCAATATTTTGTATCAGTGGGCTTTATTTTGTATAATTTAGAATGCACCAATGAGCTAGAATGCATTTATAGGAAAAGACTAAATAAATGGACAAAACAAATCAAGCATATGAAATTTAATATGCAGACAAGCCATGCTTTTTAAAGAACCTTCTCTACCCCTTAAGGCATAGCAAAGATTTGCTGATCTTGACGCAATATCCATTGAATGAATCTTCTTATTTTCCAAAGACTTTACACAAACAACTGCTATGCTGCAAAAATGAGAGGGCACCTCAATTCAAATTGATATAGTAACTGATTACATTGCTTAGCTTGAGTTGAGTCTACTCAAGGAAACAAGAGTCCACCCAACTCAAACTTCTTAGTTCAGTCAAAAGTTTTCTTATTGTTTTTTTAGCTCTGCATCTCAGTTAGGCAAGTAAAATAAACATATTTTAACTTACCTTCCCCACTAGCTAGGGCTTTTTCCATCACACAATCCTGACAATTTTCCTCTTCAGTTCAAACTTATGGATGGCTATGGCATCTCTGAGGCTGAGACTCGTAACCCCTGCTGGAGTGATGACTTAGTCCACTGCATCACTCAGGAACGCATAAAGCAACTCAGATTTTGTGTCTTCAAATGTTCAATACATTGGAGACCTTTTATTTCATTTTTAAATCACAGTATAGTGTCATGTGGTACAACTGTCTAATAATTCATTTCAACATTAGGAGATTGTGAGTTTGAATCCAAGCAATGCCATAGCAGTCCATATCTGGAAGCCCAAGAGGAAAATATGCTATATGAGACTGTGTGATAGAAGGACTGCGAGATAATGGGGAAACTGATCAAGCTTCTAGAAACATTAGTAAAAGAATGGGTCACTCTCAGGAGCTCAGTGAATTCCAGCATGGTACCATGATAGGATGCCACCTGTGCAACAAGTCCAGTCACGAAATTTCCTCCCTACTTTCCGTTCCTCCCTACTAAATATTCCACAGTCAACTGTCAGTCTGAACTTTATGTGAACTTTATGAGAACAGTTAAAAACAATTTCATGCTCCCAACTTTGTGGGAACAGTTTGGGGATGGCCCCTTCCTGCCCCAACATGACTGTGCACCAGTGCACAAAGTAAGGTCCATAAAAACATGGCCTGACCTCCGCCTCCCCAAAAGAGTTGAAGCTGTTGTAGCTGCAAAGGGTGAGCCATATCATATTAAACCCTATGGATTAAGAACGGGATGTCACTCAAGTTCACATGCGTATGAAGGCAGACGAGCGAATACTTTTGGCAATATAGTGTATGAATGTGAAATAAGCATCAAAACTAAATAATAAAAAAAAAATTATAATTTATTACAATTGAACCTAGTAAGAAGGCTACAAAACAAAGATACTTTTACCAAGTATTAGAGTACTCTAGGGTAAAAGTAAGTCAGAAACAAAAGCAGCCTACAATTCTACTGATGATTTGAATGCTTAATTTATGTCTCTCTATTCATGACAAAGGAGTGTTATCAAGAAACTTACAGACTCAAATTTCTTTACAGTGGTGTTGATAGGAATAAGAGGTTGTGCAAACATCGCTATTTATTTGCAGTTCAAGTGACCAGTGATTTTTTTGTTTTTTATGCGTGCTCATAATGGTACAATAAAAATAAAATAAATGGTAAAGAAAAGTAGACATCTTTTAAAAATCCCTGTAATTCTCCTTCAATCTACAGGTGCCTTGCTCTACTTTAGATTCATAGACATCCTCCACATAGTCATTGGCAAAGTTGACAATGTCCCTCAGTGCCATGAGGATGACAACATCCACATTTGTATCTCCAGTGATCTCCGCATGATAATTCTTCACAGGGTAGATGTTGTTCAAGGGGATGCCAAGTTTATGACTGCTCTCCTCCACCTGAAGAAATAAAGTAAACATGGGTCAAGAGAAAGCGGCATATGAATTTAGATTTCAACTCTCTAATGTACATTATATAAGTTTATTATTATTTAACATAATTCATTGAAATATAGGTGAAGTAAACGCAGGACCCAGATGTTTTGATGCAGTCTTCTGGAGATTATGACTGTATATAGTGGTCTCAGACCTGTTTTATTTTTTATTGTGCATATGTGAACATGTCAAATAGTCGGCGCAGACTGCTATAAGCAAACCTCCCAATCTGCTTTATGCTTAAAGAACATCATGACATGTCACACATACACAGCAGCTAGCTTGTATTCCTTGTATGCCCCTTTCATCTTACTGTACTGATATATTACAGCAATAATTCATTAGAAGCTTTAGGAAAATCACATAGGAGAGATCATTCAGAGCTTAAGAGCTTATTAACACACTTGTTAGGTGGTAAGATCCACAGGCAGTAAGTGAGAAAGGCGTCTGAATGTCTGGGTATGATCTGAATTTTGCAGAAAGACACGAACTACCTCTTCCAAATTTCTGAACACTACAGCATTGACCTCAGCAGAATGGAAGAAACTGTCTGCCACAGCCTCCACACCAAAGAATCAATAATCCATACCTGCATTTTCAGCCAGATCAGCCGAGACCCTCAGATCTCTGGCTGTCTGCTGCCTGTCAGCAGCAACTGTTGTACAATCGATATGCAGTATGTGATGTCGATCAAACAATACGAATATTAAGATACCGTTACATCATTGATTGACAGCCCCTTTAATATCATATTATATAAGGAAATAAAGAAAAAAGGAAAAAAAAATATAAAGAAGCATGCCAATGACAAAAAAATAAATAAATGCATTAGTATTAGTGAGGAGGGGAAATGACTAAACAGACTAAAGTAAATGCTGTCGGAACAAAACCTCGTATCTCCAAAACGGTAACTTTACAGGAGAAGGAGAAAACCTACTTTACTTTTAATGTAAGTCAATGGAACCAGAATCTTTTGCAAGTCGTTTTTAGCCTGTTGCTATTGCTGTTTGTCCATTCATCATAAAATTGACATACAATGTAAAGGGCAAGAGGTACTTTCAAATTATATGAAAAACTGAAAAATGTCAAAAATTGAGATATAAGGTTTTGTTCCGACAGCAGCGATATATTAATATATTCTATATTTATTTTTACATTTAAGATCATTGTCCTATGCAATTCTAATTCATATATTAATTTAGAGTAATTTATTTTTAATTGCATTTATTTTTCATTTCAGCAGATCTGGCCCTCCATATGCAGAAGAAGACGAGTGTTAAAGGGCTTGCTTTACTGTTGCAAATTCGATTTTGGCTATAAAAAAGCATTTGTAGGTGTTTCCATCTCAAAGTGTGAAATACTGGGAGAGGATTATCATAATGAAGCACCTCCTCTAACATATTGAGGCTAATATTAAATTACACCTGAGAAAGGCTTTTGTGCTCATTGCCTCAAAAGCCTGGTGTATTTTGTGAAAATAATTATGTACATCTTCAAAGAGTGAAACTATTTTTTCCACATACTCACTGAATCAAAGTCTGAATTATTTGGCATACATACAAACACACACACACACACACACACACACACACACATTTTTGTTTCATAGTGAGATTACACACAGGAGTTACCTTCTGTTTGATTTTTCTGCTGTAGTAAAGTTTTTTCAAGTCTTTGTTGACAATCTCACATGCTTTATCCACTTTTGTCAACACAATGACATGTGGTATCTCTAAAAAATCAAGATACAAGAGATAAATTAAGTCAAGTAATATACATAACAGTTCTCAATCTTCAAATCTCAAATCTTCATACAGAAAAAAAGAATTTTTAATTTCATATAAATCCAGGATCAAAGTTGCTAAACAACCAACTCACTCATTTCAACAGCTTTTTGTCGAATTGTCCTCATTTTCTCTATCACACTCTCATGCAGTCTTGTGATGGCATCAGCAGAAAGAATGCTCACCAGACAGTGGACTTCATCACATATCTTTGGGCACTTCTTGTACTTTAAGTCAGTGTCAGTTATAGTCCCCCGGGGATTAAACTAAAACAGAAAAACATATATGTGCAGATGTTTCCTCAGTGTGTTGTCATTTGAGACCCAAAGGCACAAGAGCCTTGTCGGTCTTGCAGTTAACTGTACAACCTGAGCAAGACTGTGTACTTACTGTGTAGCCATCTAGAATATGTCCTGATAAAACTTTGGAGATGTCCTCAATTTGTATGCCTCCATTCTCCGCTTCAAGTCCCATGATGTCACTGAAAACAAAAGGATAGTGTCCACCTCCATGCTTCTTCATCTTGTGGGTTTTGATCTAGAAATAAATTCAAACTGTATTTAAATTTAGTGGAATTGTAGTCCAAGGACATTTATTATGTATTATTCCATTAAAATGTGTGGAGGTGGAAGAAAGGTCTCAGCCATTCTTTGATGCACTACATGCAGCTCTAGAGGTTACACCTAAAATCATAAAGGCATCACTTCCCAAAAGACCTGAGAGCACTCACAGGGATTTTACACAATCAAACTGTTTCCAAATACACTCAGGACAGAGCTCTAAAAGAACAATGAAAATAATCATAGTTGAGCTCATGAATAAGAGCTTTTGCAGCGTTTAAGCTAGAAGCAAAAATGACCTTATCTCAGTTTTGAAGGATTCTTAGCTGATAGATTAGCTGAGAAAGATTAACTAAGATTAATTAAGAAATAGATTTATTTGGCCCAAATAGCCCGAGTAAAGGCTTGAAATTTAAAAGAAAGAACTTTCATGATAAAGTTGTGCTTGTGTTCATTTGCAGGGAAGCTCTTAATAGATAACCTGATACACAGGTCACCTCCACCAGCACACAATATC
Organism: Pygocentrus nattereri; assembly: GCF_015220715.1. Classification (NCBI taxonomy): domain Eukaryota; kingdom Metazoa; phylum Chordata; class Actinopteri; order Characiformes; family Serrasalmidae; genus Pygocentrus; species Pygocentrus nattereri. The sequence goes on along the minus strand of NC_051222.1, from coordinate 8,437,797 downwards.
AATAAAATGTTCGTAATGAATGTCTAAGGTTGTCTAACACTGTCTCTCTTAGTAAATCTACCCCATATGTCTGAAACTGATTTAGTGAATTACATGTCTGAATTTTCGTTAATAAATAATAAATAATTACAACGATCCAAAACTGGTACAGATGAAACAGCCTTATGGGACTGATACTGTAGGTCAATGAATTTAACAAATTAGATTGATTACAAAATGTTGTAAAAGCCTGATTACTTACAGAAAGAGTGAAGCTTTGTCCAACGTCTGCTGAGTTTTCCAGAGCACTAATGACATTACGGCCTAAAAGGGCCCTCTGAACTGAGTTTATGAAGCATGACTTCCCGGCCCCAGCTGGTCCATGCAGTAGTATCCTAAGGGGCTCTACCTTTGTCTTTAAATCTCTCACTTCTTTCAATATCTCCTCTTTTTCCCTGAAAAAGACAGGATTAAAGTTGACAGAGCACATATACAAAGATAAGTCCATGTTCTCTCTCAAATGAAGTATTAAACATAATTTTATCGCAGGCGTCATTTAATCGAGTAGGGCTAATATGGTCTTACCTCCAGTTTACTGGCCTCCAGTGAGTATTTAGTTCTGAGTGATAACATTAATAGAACAGTGTTAGCAGAAGAGTTTGGAATGTTAGTCATCAGAGCTTGCATGATAAACGCCTGAAGCAGTGTTTGCTCAATCCTAGCAGTTATACACTCAACGGCCACTTTATTAGGTACCTTGCTAGTAAAAGGCTGGACCCCCTTTTGCCTTCAGAACTGTCTTAATTCTTCGTGGCATACTTTGAACAAGGTGTTGGAAATGTTCCTCAGAGATTCTGGTTGGTTATTTGAGTTCCTGCTGTCTTTCTATCATATGGAACCAGTCTGCCCATTCTCCTCTGACCTCTCACATCAACAAGGCATTTTCGTCCACACAACTGACCGCTCACTGGATATTTCCTCTTTTTCGGACCGTTCTCTGTAAACCCTAGAGATGGTTGTGCGTGAAAATCCCAGTAGATCAGCAGTTTCTGAAATACTCAGTCCAGCCCGTCTGACACCAACAACCACGCCACGTTCAAAGTCACTTAAATCCCCTTTCTGCCCCATTCTGATGCTCGGTCTGCACATCAGCAAGTCGTCTTGACCACCTCTACATGCCTAAATGCACTGAGTTGCAGCCATGTGATTGGCTGATTAGCTATTTGTGTTAACAAGCAACTGAACCCAACTGTACCTAATAAAGTGGCCAGTTAGTGTATAGTCTACTTCAAGTTCATTACGTTGAAATTATTATTGGTTGCGTAAATGTAAATAATTATGTTAATGATGTTATTTCCCAGTTTGTTTTGGTGAGACTCACCTGGCAAAGGAGCAGGAGCAGAAGGAGGTGGCTTTGGTTCTGAGTGTTTTCCTCCCATCTTTCTCTCTGTAAAATAGATGCTAATGATTAGGAAACCTGGGTCCACACTCTTTGCGAGTGGAAGAGTGAGTAGTGACAGGGAAAGCAGAGTTAGTTGGCGTCCTGCTCTTTTTCAGTTTAGAAGCTGATACTGACCGCTTGACCACAAGCGGTCCGTTTTGTCAAGGCATCTTGTGACGGTTTTTCCACCTGTATGTGGCTGTCAAAGTATTAAGGTGTGCTGCAGTATGGCGTCTTCGTTGGAATATTTTGTATCTTAAAATGCACCACACATTCTCTTTTGGGGACAGGTCAGGACTGCAATGAGGCCAGTTCAGCACCTGCACCCTCTGTCTCTGCAGCAGTGCCTTTGTAAGGTGTGCAGAATGTGGTTGTGCATTGTCTTGTTGAAATATGTATGAGCATCCGGCAATGTACTTTCAGCATTAAAAGGTGTCATCCCAGAGGTCTAGGTTATTTTTGCCAAGGGCACTGACACAACCCCATACTGTGACACACCCTGGCTTTGGACTTGTTGCTAGTGACAGTCTGGATGCTCTTTTTTGTTTTTGGAATGGAGCACTGCATCCATTTCTTAAAAAGACAAAATCCCTTGAAATACTAACTTGACCAAAATACATGTTTCTGCTGTGCAACTGACCATCCCAGATGCTTTGTACTGTAACGTGATAGAATGACGCAGATGCAGATAGAAAGTGAATGAGAGTCTTTACTAGTGCAAACAGAATCTACAATCGTAGTCAGATTCTGGGAGAGTGGGTCCAAAGAGAGTTCAGAGCCAAAAGGAGTCGTGACATGTACATATAGTACATCCCCAGTATATACACTTTGAGCAGCACTGCAAAATTGCCTCTTCTTTGTTTAGAAAACAAACTAATTTAGCATTATTAAAATGTGATGCTCTGCTGTGTTTACTCGGTTTCCCCCAATCATCTTAGTGTTCAGATCAGCTGTTAGAGAGAGTGCTCAGTGAGATTCTTGCTCTACCACAAGAATAATGTTTGTGCTAAAAACCCAGCTAACAAAATTGTATCAGCCCACATGCAGCCTGAATTGCACATGCCCAGGGATGGGGAGCAGCTAAGTTATGCACTACTTTTTGTACCTAACTACAAATGATAGTAGCTGCAGCCACTACAGTTTTATGAAATGTAGCTAGTAGCTGTAGCGTCTACAATTTCTTTGTGTGGCTATAACGAAACTTTTTGCTACAATTTCGCTACAGGCTTCAGACAATCCACACAAAATGAACCACAGAGCGCGGCCGTTCACTGGGCTGGAGGTAACTGTGCAACTCTGAGCCGCAGGCAGCTTGAGCAAACAGTCACATGCCCTTACTAGTAGGCTTAGGGGTTGCAACCAAAATATTAAGAAGAGCCGTTTTGTCCTTTCAACCAAAATGAAACCACCTTGGGAGGCACGACATTGTATGTCCATTTTATCATCTTGGCTGTAAATATGTCTCAGTATGTGCTGATGTTCTAGTTCAGACTAAAAATTAAATAAATGACAATACAGACTTGCTCAGCTTGCTCTTGCTTTTTATAAGCCTGAAGTTACTTCTCACACTTGTTGCAGATTAAACGTATGAGGGAACCAACTCAGTGCTTATAAATGCAAATAACTCCATCCATCTACAAATCATCGATGCTCATCTTAAATCTCTCTCTTTGCCTTATCGTTGTCTGCATCGCTTTGTGTCTGAGCGTTAGTCTTCAGCATTAAAGGGTGAATTAGCAGTTCTACATAAACTCCAGCTTTTAAGACCATTTATTGTGAAAACTGAGTTTAGACTGTGTGTTATAATGATTTTACAGTATTATGTATATAGCCGGGGTTACTGATGAGAATTTTAGTGTTGTTGTTGTTTAACAAAGGACTCTGACTATAATGTCTGTATAGACTTGTTGAAATGTTGAAAATTCTCTGGGCCAAAACGTATCTGACAGGGACTGATGCAAAGCATAAACATGTGCTGTGACCTGGTAAGTCCACCTCCTCATTATAACCAGCGACTGTCATGGTATGGGGGTGTAGTATTAGTGCCAGTGGCATGGTTAGCTTCCACATCTGTGAAGTCATCATTAATGCTGAGAGGTTTATACACATTTCAGAGAAACATAGTGCAGGTTCTCCAGACTGTTGAGCAGCTGAAGTGTTATATCAAGCCATGCATATATATATATATATATATATATATATATATATATATATATATATATATATATATATATATATGCTCATAGCGCTGTTACTGGAAGAAAACCATGTATCTCCAACATGGTTACTTTACAGGAGAAGGTCATTTTAGTCCAGTCATCATGATATTTACACCCAATGTAAAGGACAACAAGTCAATTCAAATTATGTCAAAACTGAAACACATCAAAAATGGAGATACAAGGTTTTCTTCAGATGGCAGCCCATGACATAAAGTTTGCATTAAATATCTTGTGTCTGTTCTGTTTTTAAGACATTAATAGTTCCAACTGACTACTTCATGATTCAGATTTGAGACTGCACATGGGAAAATGATATGCCCTGTTAATGAGGACATGAAACAACAACAAATTTATCAGTAAAGTAAAATTTTATATTAGCACCATGTACCATCGTATGAAACTTGTTTAACGTTGCAAGAAATTAAAACAGTAAAATTCCATTCTGTACATTTTTATTCCATCAGTGCTCTGAAATTTCCTTACCTCAGTAGACAGGAATATTAGCTGTTTCCAGAAGCCTCAGTAATAATGATGAAGATGCTACAGCTCTGCTGCAGTTCGTCTCTGGTGAGCAGCTTTTATGCTATCCAAAGTGAAAGTAAGAGTAAAAGTGAACAGTAAGGTGGAGTGAAACAGCCACGATGGACGCCAGAAAAAATAGTTCCTGTTGACTGATAAAATTCTGGGATTAATTCTGAGGTGTATAAGGTTATTTTATCTGCTCGCATTCAAAATGCAAACATATTAAAACCCCCTGAATAGTGCTGCACAGGGCAGATGGACAATGACTTGAAGCATTCGGAAAAAATACCCCGAGTTTTAAGGAATATATGTTGAGTGTTTTAAAATGGCCACAATGGTCTCCTGACCTCAATTTCACCTACAGAAGACAAAACTGATGGTAAAGCATGACAGGAACAAGTAGGAACTGAAGATAGCTGTAGTAAAGGAGAGACAGCTCACCAGGGAAGAAACCCTATTAATTATAAATTAAATTTATGATTGTTAGTGTGTCCAACTACTTTTGAGCCCCTAAATATGGGTAGCTGTAATTCCTACACTGTTCACCCAATTTGGATGTAAATTCCCCTAAATTCAAGCTAAAAGTCTGCACTTTGGCATAGTAATTACACACTGTCAACTCCAATATGCTGTGGTAGACAGCTAAAATTACAATACCATAGACAAATGATTTCGAGCTGTTAAAAGAAAAGGCAATGTAACGCAGGAGTAAACATGCTCCTAACTTTTCCAGAGCATGTTGTAGTTTAGGGGACTGTAAAATAAATTATTCAGATTTTACATAATAAAATGAGTACCAGGGAGTTTAGATACATGGTAAGTATATCTAATGAACTGCCAGTGTATTTGCCTCCTCCTCCACTGTCTGTCTTATTAAGTATTACTTGGTGGAGGGTGGAGGACATGCTTGTTGACTTGTAAAATGCTTCTGCTGTCTACTCAAAGAGCCACTCTGTCCTGAGAACTGCATATCCTGTATAACTGTATAACTGACTTGAAAGCGAAAGAAACTTAGCAGGAGGATGTGGGCAAGTTGCACATTAAAAATAACCGACCTAACAGAAAGTATGGTATGTAGTCACACATGTGGGCCTATGTTGATGAAACTAATCTTCTATTTTATCATGGGGACATCTTGTAACTCAGCAGGTATCTGGACTGCCCTGCAGATTTTTCCTGCCATTTGCAAATACCATGCAAAAAACATGCTAGACAAAGTTCATTTTATGTGTTTGTTTGTTTATTTGTTTGTTTACAGTGGTGCAGTTTTTCTCTTATACATGTTGGACATGGAGCTACCAGGACAACATTTCATTTTGTGCATGATGTGCATTAATTAATATACTAGCATTAGTTTAGAACAGACTATCACAATAAAGGTAATAAGTTTCTACTTCATAATTAACAAATCATACACTGACTAGGAATTTAATCAGTATTAGTTGAGAGTCTAACATGTTAATATGTGTCTACTTTTTCTATTAGAATGTGGCTTGGCGTTGTCTTGCTGAAATAAGCAGAACGTCCCTGAAAAAGACGTTGCTTGGATGGCAGCAGATGTTGCTCCAAAACCTGTATGTACCTTTCAGCATTAATGGGGCCTTCACAGATGTGCAAGTTACCCATGCCATGGGCACACACCCCCAGACCATCAGAGATGCTGGCTTTTGAACTTTGCGCTGATAACAATCCGGACAGTCGTTTTCCTAGTCCTTTTGATTTCCAAAAACAGTGTGAAATGTGGACACGTCAGACCACAGGACACTTTTCCACTTTGCGTCAGTCCATCTCAGATGAGCTCGGGCCCAGAGAAGCCGGTGGCGTTTCTGGGTGGTGTTGATATCTGGTTTTCGCTTTGCATGGCAGAGTTTTAACTTGCACTTGTAGATGGAGCGACGAACTGTGTTCACTGACAGTGGTTTTCTGAAGTGTTCCTGAGCCCATGTGGGAATACCCGTTACAGAATGATGTCAGTTTTTAATGCAGTGCCGCCTGAGGGATCGAAGGTCACGGGTATTCAATGTTGGTTTTCTGCCTTGCTGCTTACTTGCAGAGATTTCTCCAGATTCTCTGAATCTTTTGATGATATTATGGACTGTAGATGATGAAATCCCTAAATTCCTTGCAGTTGCACGTTGAGAAATGTTGTTCTTAAACTGTTGGACTATTTGCTCACGCAGTTGTTCACAATGTGGTGAACCTCGCCCCATCCTTGCTTGTGAACGACTGAGCCTTTCAGGGATGCTCCCTTTATACCCAATCATGATGCTCACCTTTCCAATTAACCTGTTCACCTGCGGAATGTTCCAAACAGGAACAGTCTTTTATTGCCCCTGTCCCAACTTCTTTGGGACATGCTGCAGGCATCAAATTCAAAATGAGTGAATATTTGCAAAAACAATAAAGTTTATCCATTTGAACATTAAATATCTTGTCTTTGTAGTGTATTCAATTGAATATAGGTTGAAAAGGATTTGCAAATCAAATCAGTCAGAAGGAGCTACTTTGTGTCTTTGTGGATCTAGAGAAGGCATATGATAGGATGCCAAGAGAGGAACTGTGGTACTGTATGAGGAAGTCAGGTGTAGCTGAAAAGTATGTTAGGGTGGTGCAGGACATGTATGAGGATAGTGAGACAGTGGTGAGGTGTGCAGTTGGAGTGACAAATGGTTTCAAGGTGAAGGTAGGGTTACATCAGGGATCAGCTTTGAGCCCCTTCTTGTTTGTAATGGTGATGGACAGGTTGACAGATGAGGTCAGGCAGGAGGCTCCATGGACCATGATCTTTGCAGATGACATTGTAATCTGTGGTGAGAGTAGAGAGCAGGTGGAAGAGAATCTGGAGAGGTGGAGGTTTGCACTGGAGAGGAGAGGAATGAAGGTCAGTAGAGATAAGACCGAATACATGTGTGTGAATGAGAGGGAGGCAGGTGGAAAGGTGAAGATGCAAGGAGTAGAGGTCGTAGAGGTGGATGACTTCAAATATCTTGGGTCAACCATCCAGAGCAATGGACAGTGTAGAAAAGAGGTGAAGAAGAGGGTGCAGGCAGGATGGAGTGGGTGGAGACGGATGTCAGGCCTGATGTGTGACAGAAGGATAGCAGCAAAATTGAAAGGGAAGGTTTACAAGACAGCAGTGCGGCCTGCTATGATGTATGGTTTGGAGACTGTGGCTCTGTCCAAAAGACAGGAGGCTGAGCTGGAGGTGGCGGAGATGAAGATGCTGAGATTTTCGTTGGGAGTGACAAGGCTGGACAAGATTAGAAATGAGCAGATCAGAGGGACAGTGAAGGTGGAGCAGTTTGGAGATAAAGCCAGAGAGGCCAGGTTGAGATGGTTTGGACATGTGTTGAGGAGGAATAGTGGAGATATTGGGCAAAGAATGTTGGAGATGGAGCTGCCGGGTAGAAGGAGAAGAGGTGGACCTCAGAGAAGGTTTATGGATGTAGTGAAGGTGGACATGGAGATGGTTGGTATAAAAGTAGAGGAGGCAGTGGATAGGGCAAGATGGAGGCAGATGATCCACTGTGGCGACCCCTAAAGGGAGCAGCCGAAAGAAGAAGTATTCTGTTTTTATTTATGTTTTACACAACGTCCCAACTTCATTGGAATTGGGGTTGTATCTATAGACATCCATAAGTCATTTACAAACTTTTTTTACACTAGAATTGGAGGCATCACTCCATAAACAATATCAATAAACTCCCCAATCCTCCTTACTTTGATATGACATCACTTTAGATTAGGGGCTGCAAAGATAACTTTCATTTGTAAACAAAGTGAAAATAATCTAATTTTAAGTCATTTAAGTCATGATTTGAATATCAGACTGCTAGATAGTGAAGTGTGATTCATCACCACAGAGAACGTTTGTATTGCTCCAGAGTCCAGTGATGTGCTTTACACCCCTCCAGCCGACACCTGGCATTGCACATAGTGATCTTAGACCCAGTCCCATTTCACCCCTTGTCCCTACCACTTGGACCATAGCCATCTGCTTTCCGCATTCACATCTAGGGGTAGGGTGTCCTGATTCGTGTTGAGACAGAGAGGTAGAACAAAATGTTGGGTCTACATGGTCCTCCAATCAGAGGTTGTTCAGAGACACTCCAAACAGAGTGCTATGAGAAAAAAGAAAAAACGGCAAAATGGAGCACAAGAGACCAAAGAAACACACATGTAAACACAAATGTAAATATTTTGTCCATTAAAAATATTATACTACCCACTGTTTTGCCTTAGTTTTATGTGGTTTCAATGTATTATGCTCATTTTCTTCACAACAAGCATAGAAAATTGTTAATGACATGCTAATGTCTCAGTAGCTAGCTAGCTTTCCCGCTCCACCTTTAAAAGTCGAGCTGCTCTGACGCCTGAAGCTCCAGAATGTAACTGCTGCACAATTTAATGTGGAACAGGAATATCTGGTGAATAGCTAATTTCAGCTTTGTATCACTGAAGAATTAGAGGTGGGCGATAATAAATAATTGCCCCCCTCTCTAAAAGCAATTGATGCCCTACGTGTAACTAAAGCCCAACAGTGAGGAGCTGAACTTTACGCTCCACTGCTGTCACTGCAGACGGGCAGAGTTGCCTACAGAGTAGCGCTAGTAGTTGTTAATGAAGCAATGTTTTTGTTTTGTTTTGATTTTTTTTATTAATTTTTAATTTTAATAAATTTTTTAATTGAATTTGAGGGTCTCAATTTGAAGGGCAAGATTTCAACCACAACCCCTTGTAACTTAAGGGATTAGGATGACACTCGAAAACAAGGGGTAGGGGTAAAAAGAAGAAATGGGATTGGGCGTAGTCTTGTGTGCAGCTGTTTGGCCATGGAAACCCATTTCTCGAAGCTCCTGATGCGCTATTTTTGTGCAGAGCGATGCGACAGAGAATAGCTCATTTTTATGCACTACTTGCTTCCACATTACTCTGTGAGTTTGCATACTCTGCCGATTTGTGGTTGAGCTGTTGTTGCTCTTGACACGTACAGTTAGCAGAGCAGACATCTCATAAACTGACTTGTGGCGAAGGTACCAGTGACAGTAGGACGGTAAAGTCGCACATCCTTCCAGTACAGCCCATTCTTAGAATTAGAATGTGTGTCTGTCAGTGGAGTAATTGTCATATAACATTCTGAACACTGCCCTGTGGTAACTGTTACCAAATATTGATATATATACGATTTATTACTATGACTTTTTCCATGCATGCAGTAGTAAGCCTTAAAAAGGAAAGACAGAAAAAAGGAATAAAGGAATAAAGCAAAGGAATAAAAAAGACTATCAAACACCCACATTGGGGCTGTACCATTCGAAGAGGTACTGCAATACAGGTCCAATGCACTGAGCTGTGAACAGCTGTGAAAATTTGATGGTATTGGATACATATATATGTATATATGCACCTGCCACTTTATTAGGTACACATAGCTAGTAAAAGGTTGGACCCCCTTTTGCCTTCAGAACTGCCTTAATTATTCGTGGCACACTTTCAACAAGGTGTTGGAAACGTTCCTCAGAGATTTTGGTTGGTTATTTGAGTTCCTGCTGCCTTTCTATCATCTGGAACCAGTCTGCCTGTTCTCCTCTGACCTCTCACATCAACAAGGCATTTTCGTCCACACAACTGACCGCTCACTGGATATTTCCTCTTTTTCGGACTGTTCTCTGTAAAACCCTAGAGATGGTTGTGTGTGAAAATCCCAGTAGATCAGCAGTTTCTGAAATACTCAGACCAGCCCGTCTGGCACCAACAACCACGCCACGTTCAAAGCCCCTTAAATCCCCTTTCTTCCCCGTTCTGATGCTCGGTCTGCACTTCAGCAAGTTGTCTTGACCACCTCTACATGCCTAAGTGATTGGCTGAGTAGCTATTTGTGTTAACAAGCAACTGAACAGGTGTACCTAATAAAGTTGCCGGTGAGTGTAAGTACTATATATATATATATGCCACTAAATTATGAATAAGTATTGTTATACATACCTAGATGTTTTCTCAAGTTACATACAAAGTCTGTACTAGAAAATCACTTATAAATGCAACATATGTATTATAAATGCTACATATTAACATAAAATTTTATACATATCTGCTAGTTTTACCACATTTACTCATACATGGCAAGTATGTACCAGAAAATTACATGTAAATACTAAATATTTATCTATTCAAAACTGGGTACTTACCATACATAAAATGAAGTGCCACTTCTATCTCACAGATGCCCATTAAGGTGTCAGCACCCCAAACCCTAAGTCCTACAATAGAGGGGTTCATTGAATGTGGAGAAGAGGGTGTATAAGTGTCTGTGTGTGTGTCAAAGGAGACACGGTAGCAGGGCAGAATGCCAGCTGGACGGTCTACATACACTCCTATTCTCTTAAAGCTGGAGAGAGGAGCACAGAAGTCAGTTCTGATATTACTGTGCCAAACATTACATCTGTCATTAGAGCAGACAACACTCCAGGACTTTTTGTTCAGTCCAAACACACAGTCATAACCATCTCCTTTCCTACTAATTGTTTTATACGTAACGACTATTTCAGCCTCTCTTCCACACCACTCAGCTTCCCAGTAACAACGTCCAGCCACAATCTCTCTACACAGCACTTGCTCATAGAAATCAAATCTTTCTGGATGGTTAAGGTTTGATTGCTGGTCTCTCACATGCACAACCTTTCTGTTCCCCTCACACAGAGAGAGACTTGTGTGTGCTGTGTTTGGGTCCAGTGTGAGCTCATAGGAATCTGCACACACAAAGAGAAATTAGATGAGAAAACATCAACATACAAAGAGTTTGATGCACAAGAAGAGAGATTAGAAGATAAAACAAAACACAGGACATTATAAAATGTTGGAAAAACAACACACAAGATGAGAGAAAATGAAAAAGAAGAGAAGTTAAAGGAAAAACAACACAAAATGTGAGTGTGTGATCGTCATACTGGAGACAGTAAACTTACATTTCTTTACTCCTGGTGTGATTCTGAACCTCCTTGCACCCTAAGGAAGAAAGAACGAAGTGTACACACTCATCACCTCAAAACCCATTTCACTTTTCACAATGTTTCATCTCAAATTTGATCCTGAAACAGTATTTGGGGTCTGAACCTGAATTATTGTCTAACCATATCTAAAACAGTGTGGCTACAACATGTCAATCAAGCCTTGCTGCTTTGGCAGTTTTTCCAATGCATTTAAACTCATTCATGAATTATCTGACTATGACCAAATTAAACAGTTATGTGTGATTATAATCTGAGATGGCAGAAATCCAAATTTGGATTTAATTTTCCTCTGGGAGCAGCTGCTCCAGAATGAGTGCTGTGTCGGTGTATATTGCCAAAAGTATTCAGTCACGAATCCAAATCATTGAATTCAGGTGTTCCAGTCACTTCCATGGCCACAGGTGTATAAAGCCGAGCCCCTAGGCCTGCAGACTGCTTCTACAGACATTAGTGAAAGAATGGGTCGCTCTCAGGAGCTCAGAGAATTCCAGCGTGGTACCGTGATCGGACGCCACCTGTTCAACAAGTCCAGTCGTGAAATTTCTTCACCACTAAATATTCCACAGTCAACTGTCAGTGGGATTATAACAAAGTGGAAGCGATTGGGAATGAGTGTGTTAGAATCTATCCACAGAAAACTAGACATTCTTGGAATACTCCATCAAGAGGTCAAAGATCTTCAAACCAGTTTGGATTTCATTTACGAAAACAAGGATCTTAAAAAGTACTTACCTCACAAATCAAGATCATAAAAAGGGAGAACAAAGAAGCGAAAGAAACCATACTGGATATACAAACAAGAAGCATGAGAGATAATCTCATTTTCTCCGGAATTCCAGAAAGCGACAAAGACAATCTAGAAACTTTGATCCAAAACTTCATACAAACTGAAGCATTTTAAACAAAAAGAACTTGTTAAAAACAAACAACGAGTGTTAAAAGGAACACCATTCAGTTTTAATGACCAGTTTCCTCGGGAGATATGCGCATGCCGCAAGATATTATACCCCATAATGAAGGAACACAGAATGTCTGGAAACCGGGTCTCTATGGTTGTTGACAAACTGTACATATGGACAGTCTTTAGACAAACACACTTTAACATGCCCATCCTTACTACTTCTTTTTTGTTATATGTTGTCTGTATGCCCGTCCTAAATAAGTTAATTTTTTATACATCTGATGTTCTTTCAAGCATGAGCATGCTCATCATGCAGTACAGTCCAATAATATATATGACTGCACCACTTCCATGGCACATTCCTTAAAGATAGCATCATGGAATATAAGAGGAATTAAAACCAAAAGAACCAACCAAAAGAACAAAAATTCTAAATCACCTGAATAAGTTGAATTCCGACATTAATTTTTTTCAAGAAACATACTTTCCTGAGGCAGAGTCTCGGAAACTGACAGCAAAATGGATTAGCCGGTCCTTTCATTCCACATATAATTCCATTTTAATCAGGACAAAAATACACTTTGTTAACAGCTCAACTTTGATAGATGCAGATGGCCGTCACATTATTATTAATGGACAGTCTAACCTTTGCTAATATTTATGGTCCTAATATAGATTCTCCAGCATTCTTCCATTTACTTTTCTCAGAGATATCTAAATTTCCTAATTCTTGGTGGGGATTTTAATATAGTCTTCAATGCATCTGTGAATCGCTCATCATCAGCACAAACTAGTACAATCAGTCACTCAACTTCTTTGCTCAAGCAATACATGGTAGATTTTGGACTGGTGGATATTTGGAGATCACAGAACCCTAACAGCAAAGAACATACATATTACTCCCCACACCATAAATCATACTCTCGCATGGACTATTTCCTAACTAATAATTCCATTTCACACAGAATAACTGACTGACATTAACAGTATCATCTCAGATCATGCTCCTATTAACATTTCTTTTCTCATAGAACATAAAGCTTTACCCAGCGCAGTCTATTAAGTATCTTGGCATTCACATCTCTCCAAACCTCAAACATCTTTATAAACTCAACTATGTTCCACTACTACTAAAGATGGAGCAAACTTCCCTTATCTCTATTAGGACGAATCTCTGCAATCAAAATGAACATGCTCCCCGAAGTCAATCATCTATTCTCCATGATCCCTATCACACCCCCTACTGGCTGGTTCTCCTCTCTTGACAAAGCAGTTACACAATTTTACTGGAAACATAAAAATGCTAGAATTAAATTATCTACACTCCAAAAACCTAAACATCTGGGGGGTCTTGGTGCCCCAAATTTTTATTACTATTTCTTATCATATCAGCTGCTCCATATCTGACATTGGACAAGTAACACCAACCAACCACGGGTAGATATTGAAAAAAGCTTAGTCAAAAACTTGGACATTAAAAGTATACCATTCATCAATAAAACTATCAAATCAACATGTCGCTACAAATACGATACAATAAATACTACCCTAACTGCTTGGTGGAAAGCTAATGCAATACTCAATTACAGTTTCTCCCCTTCTGAAAGTACCCCATTATAGAATATGTTTCTAATTAACAATAAACCTTTCTCATTCTCTTCTTGGAGTCAGAGAGGAGTAACTAGCCTTGGACAGTTATACACCAATGTTTTGCTCATGACCTACAACTTGCCAGATCACAGTCATTTTCAGTACAGACAGATAAAAGATGTTCTAAATAAAACAATCAAATCTTGCAGGTCTCCAAATCATGCCTCAGCTCTCAATTCCAAACTTCTCAGTCTGAATCCATATAAAGTAACATCACAAATATACGCACTGTTGATAATGAAAGTTTCCCTCCCAATTCTGAAATGGTCAGCAGACATAGAAAAGCCTTATGATATCCACTGGCTGGTTGTGTGTAATAATACGTCCTCTGTGACAGACAAATACAATCTGCAGTTAATACAATGCAAAATCCTTCAGAGAATTCATATCACAACTGACAAACTGCATTTGATGGGATTCAACCACAGTAACAAATGCCCTCACTGTCCAGATCTAACAGATAATTATTGTCATGTATTCGGGAATTACCCTCATATCCAAGATTTCTGGTCAAAGATCATGGGCAAATTATCTCAGACCCCGGGACTTGGGGTCCCGGTCTATCCCATCATAGCACTACTTAATGATATCTCCTCACTTGCGTTACCCACACATGGTAAAACTTTTGCATTAATATCTCTCACTGTTCTTACTTAATTGGAAAAATAGATCCCAAATCTCCACAAACCACTGGCTAAACCTCCTTACAGATCACTGTAATCTAGAACAAAAGACTGCAAGATGAAAAAATAACACAAAAGCATGCAAAGAAACCTGGTCATACTTTACCCATTATATTGAGAATTAACAACAGCTGTCCTCTCTTCCACATCCTTATTAAAGGAACACCAAAATACGTCTCATTTATTACAAATAAATAAATAGATATTTCATTTACTCCTATACTTCACTCCGGGTGTTTGTGACAAGTGTTGCTTCGAGGTCACATTAATAATGCACTACCCAAGACCCAAGCACTAGGGGGCAGTGTGGTCTAGAGTATTTGCATTTCACTATATAAGTAGAGTTCTGGTGGAAAAAAGAACGTTCCAATTGGTCTAACAGTTTCCTGCAAAGTGGATTATTACATAGCATTATTTATTATGAAGCTTTGTATTTTTCTTTATAAGAAGCCACTGCCCAAGTAATGCTAATTTATAACAGCAGCATTATGGGATTTACATTGTGTTAGTGTCAAACTAGCATTGGAGAACATTAAGGCCCTGTTTAAACTTTGTATTAGCTTGTGATATTAATATGTAACCTGGCATTTCCATGGGTTCCAAATATGGTACTGCTTTAATGGTTTAGCTTTGCAAAACATATTGAGCATTTCCTTTTCACTTCACAGCATAGGAGTATGTTTTTTTTTGTTTTTCTGGGTTTTTTTGTCTTGTGCTTGCCTTAGTCTCTTATTGTGGACTTCCTAAAATTTCCTTTAATTTTGTGATCAAATCTTCACGTCTAGGAATGGAATTAAGCATATTTTTCCCAACACTTATGTAAAATGTAATTTACATTATTTGCTAAAAAATTATTTGAAGGTTAACTACACAAAACTTTGTGAGCACATGTGAGCAATACACAACATTTATCAAGCAGTACTACTGAATAACAGCTTATGTCAGTATTTGCAAGAGGCCATGAGAGGTTTTAGTAAGTAATTGACATTGTATTGACATAAGGGCCCATTTGAACCATTGTTGTAAAAGCTCTTCTGTCTTTGCCGTTTACAAGGGATTGTGGAAGTTACTATATACATCAAACTAATAGTAACAGCATGGCGAACACAGAAGCAAAGTACACTCTGAGTATATACAGCATGTGATTCTGTAGCAGGTCATTTCTGCATAATTTAACAGTTGAGATTTATTTATTATTATTATTAAGTCATTGAGAATGATTTGATTTTAAATGTCTTTATGATGGTGGTGATATGAACCATTGTTAGAAGATCTATTTATATGTTGAGAATCAGTTGATAGGCTGGTTTATGACTGTCAACTGAGAGGGTATCAACAATCTCTAAGTGGTGTGTTGACAGTTTATATGAGTGCCTTACATCAGTATTGGGACTATGGAGTTGCACAGTGTAAGCTAATTATAGCCAGCTATTTAATGGCATGCTGGATTTCCTAGCACATCCTCTACCAATATGACATAAAAGATTATTCAAGTAAATTCATTTTTTTTGGCATATATGTCATTATATAGCAGACAATAATGTGGGTGCACGGTGGGTAGCGCTGTTGCCTCACAGCAAGAAGGGTCTGGGTTCAATTCCCCGGCCGGGCGACCAAGGCCCTTTCTGTGTGGAGTTTGCTTGTTCTCCTCATGTCCATGTGGGTTTCCTCCCACAGTCCAAAGACATGCAGTCAGGCCAATTGGACATGCTTCATTGCCCCTAGGTGTGAATCTGTCTGTCTGCCCTGTGATGGCATATCCAGGGTGTATCCTGCCTTCTGCCCGATGACAGCTGGGATATTCTCCAGCTCCCCCCGCGACCCTGAGGGAGAAGCAGCTTAGAAAATGTGTGTGTGTGTGTGATTACCACTGCTATGATAATGCTAATTTCAGCTGAATTTAAAGAGTAATGTTTACAGTGTAACCTTTACTATGAATGCATTAATACAGGTCATTTGTTTATAGTTGGAAATGTGCACTGATCAACTTTGTCAAGTAGTTTAGGTAGCGAGCAGCCAGTTATTAATAAAATATTAATCACAAATTATTAATTAGGCTTAAGCAGTTTTTTAAGATGTATGGCAGGATGGATAATTCTTATCAACACGGATAATGAACAAGGCTTGCATATATTTAAAAAAGAGAGAACAAAAGCTTAAGGAAGAAGAAAAAGTTTGGGGCTAAGTAATAAATGTTCAGGGCTAGAATGAAACAGATTTAGTTACACCAATAACCGAAAGATTCGTTGGGAAGATCTGCTGACCTTCAAGTAACTTGCGCTGAAAGAATTTATCTGCTTAAAACTAAATTATAGTATATAGTAAATAGAAGTAAAAGTATTTGAATGTGAATCCTTGTGTCACAGTGGGCACGTGTGATTTATCACATGTTATCTGTTCCCAGCTGATCCTCCACATGGTCATTGGCAAAGTTGACAATATCCCTCAGTGCCATGAGGATGAGAGCGTCAGTGTCGTCATCTTGGGTGGTCTCTGCATGGTAGTTCTTCACAGGGTAGATGGAGTTTGGGGAGTTGCCCAGTATATTACTGCACTCCTGTACCTGCAAACACAATGCATGCGTCAAGTGAAGACTATACATGAGTTCTGTACAGTACATTGTACGTAATGGTTACTATTGCAAGTCAGATTTGTGGTGGAAATGATTTTCATATTTAATAGAAATTACCAAATGACATTTCCCAATGAAAAGGTTATTGAACAATATTTAAACAATTAAAATTCCACCATTTTTTCAAAAGGGTTGCATAATAAAATAGTTGAGAAGTAAAGTCATTTAGGGTGTTTTGATGTGACCATTTTCTTCAAATATTTACCAAGTCACAATTGCTGGTAGCGATCAGAACTCAGAACAGAGGCCAAAACATTTAATACCTCCAGAAGCTTACAGGAAGTAATGGGTACAAATACATTGCCAGATTGTTGAGATACAGTTTTATGATACTCTTGAGATAAAGTTTTGCTCTACAATATATATCTAAAACACCAGTAGGGCAGACAGATACATACATTGTAAGACAAAATAATTATGGAATGAGAAATGTGCTGCCTCTGCACTGCTGAAACATCAGGGAAGCTTAGCAAAAATATATATTTATTCCATTAAATAGAGCAAAAAAATCACAAAATGGGTTGCTTCATGGGCACCGATGATTGCAATAGGCTGAGAGTTTGTGTCTGGCTTTTTGTACTTTATTTAATGGTGTCACGATTGGCCCCTCCCAGTCCTGTCCATGTGCGTTTGTTTTGGTTTTCTAGTCCTGCCCCCTCGTTTCATGATCCCCCCCCCCCCGATTGTCTCCACCTGTGTTTGCACCTGTCCCTTGTTACCCTTGTATTTAAGCCCTGTGTTTTCCCTGGTCTTTGTTTGAATCTCTGTCTGTGTTGTTGGTGTTATCTGCTGTGGTGTTTGTTCTGTTCGGTTGAATTCTGGTGTCTGTCATGTCTGCCCCACGATCTCTCCGTATTGGCTCCTTGAACCTGGACTGTTAGGACTATGACCCTCAATTTGCCCATAATAAATCTTGCTTATCTCAGCATGTGCGTCCGACTCCTCGCTCCAAGGTAACACTCACAGAAGTCAACTTGCCAGTTAACTGAGTATCATATGAATGTTTTTTTCTCTCAGAATGCTTTGAGAGGTCTTACATATACACTCACTGGCCACTTTATTAGGTACACCTAATACTAGACCTTGCTAGTAAAAGGTTGGACCCCCTTTTTCCTTCAGAACTGCCTTAATTCTTCATGGCAGACTTTCAACAAGGTGTTGGAAACGTTCCTCAGAGATTCTGGTTGGTTATTTGAGTTCCTGTTGCCTTTCTATCATCTGGAACCAGTCTGCCCATTCTCCACTGACCTCTCACATCAGCAAGGCATTTTCATCCACACAGCTGACCGCTCACTGGATATTTCCTCTTTTTCGGACCGTTCTCTGTGAACCCTAGAGATGGTTGTGTGTGAAAATCCCAGTAGATCATCAGTTTCTAAAATACTCAGACCAGCCCGTCTGGCACCAACAACCACGCCACGTTCAAAGTCCCTTAAATCCCCTTTCTTCCCCATTCTGATGCTCGGTCTGCACTTCAGCAAGTTGTCTTGACCACCTCTACATGCCTAAGTGATTGGCTGAGTAGCTATTTGTTTTAACAAGCAACTGAAAAGGTGTAAATAATAAAGTCCTAAATCCATTTGAGTCAAAAATAGTATACCTCATTAAAGATGTGAAAACACAAAGGTTACCTTCTCTTTGATCTTTTTACTGCGACTGATATTTCTCAAGTCTTCGTTGACCATCATGCATGTTTGATCCACTTTGGTCAACACAATCACTTGTGGTATGGCTACAAAGTCAAGATAGAGAAGATTTAAAAGAAAACAAATGTGAAAGCCAAGCAACGTATTTAACATAAGGAAATGTATTAATGCTGTAGATGCATTATGAAGATTTCAATATCATTCTCAATCATAAATCTCAGTCCTTCAAACACATATACACAACTGACTTATTGAATTTTATAAGTCGGTTCCACATCAACCTTGAGGATCAAAGATGTCATGCTAAATAATCAGACTTACCCAGCTCTGTGGCTTTCTGTCGAATTGTCCTCATTTTGTCAATCACTTTGCTATTCATTATTGAGAGATTATCTGCAGGAACAATGCTCACCAGACAGTGAACTTTATCACATAGTTTTGGATTTTTATTGTACTTCTTGTGGTCCTTAGTTATACTCTGCACAGGATTAAACTAGAAGTGGAAAGAAAACAAATAGTTTTGCTATTTGGTATGCATTTTATTAATAATGTACTTAGGACATTATTAGGATGAGTCTTAAATGCAGTATGTAATAAATAACAAACATACTGAAAGAAACATGCCAGCTATAACCTGAAAATGACTGTACTAAAAGTCTGAAAGAGCATCACTAGCTGATGATATCTAGCCCAGCTTTACACCAGGCAATTATTCATTGCAAAAGATGTGCAACCAGCAACTAAAGGCAACACAACAATTTCACTTCCATTTAACAATCAACTTAGAAGTTGCCCAGTAATTTTGGGGCCCTGAAATGAAGGGCTGTGATTCACATACGATTCACCAAAAATAAATTAAAGCAGACATTCTGCACTTTAAACGCAAAGTCATTGCTTCATATTTGTTATGCTGGAGTACAAAGCCAAAGCAAAAAAAAAAAAAAAACGTAACATAACACTCCTCTTCATGCTTTTATTAGACCTCAGTTGTTTAGAAATGTACGGCGCCCCGCTGGTGACATCCTGTATAAATAAAAATAATGCGTGGCCATGACTTAGTAAGGTGTGGGAATGAGATGATTAAGTTGTGGTCATGGCTTAGTAAGGCGTGGGAACGAGATAGCGGCTTACTAAGTCGCGGCCACGCATTAGGATTTCGTTCTCATGCTTTACTAAGTCGTGCCCACGACTTAATCATCTCATTCCCACGCCTTACTCATAAGTCATAGCCACACGTTATTTTTATTTATACAGGATGTCAGCAGCAGGGCTCCATAGAAATGTTTGTTCTGTACATAGTGAATAAATGGTCAGATTTGTATGTATTTTCATGCGATGTAGCTGTTAAAATATCGTGAAAAGATTACCATTTTATCACATCACACAATGCTACCAAGCTAGGAAAGTGGCCAGTACAGTTACTCCAAAACACATCATGTCATCTTTGTTCATCTGACAATGTCTTTCCTATGTCAGCTAACAGAAGCCCAGACTGCACTGAGTGATTGGAGAGTAAGAAGAGCCATCTGGCCCATCCAGAGAGAGTGAGGCCAATCATGCTCTCTTGGAATACTGTCATTTTGACATTTTCCCTTATTTCTTGTGGGTTGACAGACAAATGAACCTTGTCAAGGCAGGGTTACGTATGCTTACATAAAATCAGTGCTACATCAAGGCAGAAAAATGTCAGGTTCTGCCCTAAAACATCAACAAACTACAAAGATTCCTTAATTTAGAGCTTTTCACTTTTAAATTTGTTCAAAAATAAATGTGGAGCAGCTAAACAAAGCTAGGCATCTCTACAGACATCAGGACTGGTCACCACAGTCTCACCCCGTGGCATCCTGGGGGAGCACACACAAGAGACAATGTGAGCGAAAGCATAAATTACATGAAAGTAGACTGGAGTCTAAGGTTAAAAACTAAACCCAGCAGGCTGGCTGTACCCTCACTATTTTTAGCCAACATTGCCTGGGAAGACCAGAGGAAGCTGTGTGAATAAAGGTCGGTGTATGAACCCTTTTATGATTGCTAGCTTGTTCTGTATCAATGGGATACATAACGATACAGTGCTGGCCACATTATTTACCAAGAGAACTCTACTATCTTTATCCTGAGTGTGTACATCTATAACATCCTGTCACTCTTTGTCCTTTTTGATGCCCCATTGTTCTCAGTCTCTTTGTCTTGCATTGACTATATACCCTGTTGCCATTGCCTCTAGTGTTAGGTTTTGTTTCTGGTTTCCTTTAATTTGTCTCACCATGGATTTATTGGTCCTACATTCCTTTGCTACAGAATTTCTGGACTCTGATTTAAATAAAAGCAACTCACACTTGCTTCTAGCCTTTTCACCTCCTTTGTTACAACATTGCACCTACCACCATCACTAAGGATGCATTTGGGGCACTTTCTGATGCAGTCAGTTCACTTCTAAACAACCACCCTTAGAGATTCATTACTGTTGTGGGTGACTTCAACCACGTAAATCTGAGGAATGTTCTCCCCAAATTTTACCAGCATTTTTCCATACCAACAAGGGGTCAAAACTGCAAGACTGTTTCAGCTGAAACACGATCAAGGATGCCACTACATGTAGGAATCGCATAGATTGGGATGAATATGCATTATCTGTCAATGGCTATATAAGCAAGTGTGGTTATGATGTAATGATCACAAGATGAATAACCACATCAGATGCCTGGGCTGACTGCTGAAGTTCGCTCCCTGCTCAAGGTCTGTGATGTTGCATTGAGCTTCTGATGACAGAGCAGCACTCAGGGCAGGTAGAAATCAAGAGAGCCAAGGCTTCATATGAACATATAGCAACACTTCTTAACCAACAGCCCATGACATATGTGACGGGGCATTCAAATTACCACTGAATACAAGGAGAAGAATCACCTCACCTGTACCAATGACCCTGTCCTCCTGAATGCTTTAAACAGGTTCTGTACTTGTTTTGAAGCAAACAGCACTGAGGCAGCAGTGAGTGATCCGCTGCTTTCTGTAAATGCAGTTAAAATAAGGAGAACCCTGCTGAGATTAAACTTATGTAAAGCTGCAGCCCCTGACAATATTTCTGGTTATGTACTCAAAGAGAGTGCCAACTGGTTAGCTGCTATATTCATGGACATCTTCCACATATCCCTGGAGTAGGCTACTATCCCAGCTTTCTTCAAGTTATCATCCAAGTACCAAAGAAGACTTTTGCCACTAGTCTGGTTGCACTAATTCCAATTTTTACGTATGTCAAGTGACTGGTTATGGCAAACATTAAGCAATCCATTCCATTAACACTGGAGTCCCACCAATATACCTATAGGCAAAACCACTCCACTGATAATGCTATAACCACTGCCATCCACCTGGGCTTATCACACTTGGACAACAAAGACACTTGTGATAGAATGCTGTTTAATCAACTTCAGCTCAGCATTCAAGACCATCATACCATCAAGCCAGTCAGCAAACTCCATCTACTTGAATTAAGCTCATCTCTCTGTAACTGGATTTTAGACTTCTTAAGTAACAAACCTCAGACTGTCAGAATCCAGAACATATTATCCCACCTCCATCACTCTGAACACTGGAGCAGGCCAATGCTCTTCATTCTCATTAGAAAGTGCCTTCTTCGCTAAGAAGGAAATGTTCAAGGACTAGGAGAGAGCACTTTCTCCGCCATTGTCCTGTTGATGAGGAGTGTGAGGTGTCTGTGTTCTTCTGAAGTCTACAGTCCTCTTTTTTTTCTTGGTCACAAGAGAGGGATTGTTGTCTTTGCACCAGAATTCCAGTTGCCTCACTTCCTCCCTGTAGGCTGCTCACCATTGTTAGAGATGAGCCCCACAACTGTAGTGTCATCAACAAAACTATTGATCTGATTGCCACAATGTTTGGCAATGCAGTTGTGGGTGAGCAAGGTGTACAGCAGGGGAGCAAAGGAAGTGAGGTACCTGTGGATAGTGTGGACTCATACATAAGTGGGAACTGGTCAAACGGGTATGACACAGAACAGCTTATCACTGAAAAACACTGGTGGTCCTCTCTGAAGCAAGATGTTGTAAATCATTTCACATCCACTTCAGTATGTGCCACTACAAAAACACCCTGACAAGCCCAGGCTGGCAAACTCCTCCTATTGCCAACTCTCCTAAAGTCATGGCCCCACCTGTCAGTAAACGTTGTCATTGACTTGCCCATATCAGAAGGTTATTTTTGTAATTTGCAGACAGGTTCTCCAAAGCTTATCACCTTATTGCTGTTGAGTCTTCCCAGGAACTTTCAGATGGCTGATACCCTGTTCAACCAAGCACATTGTCACTGTGGACAGCATTTTACCTCCTGGGTTTGGAGGGCTTAAATGGACTGGTTGGAAGTGGCCTGTGGCTATCTCCGTCAGGCCAATCAGGACCTGGAACACTTTCTCCAGAGTTACTTTCGTGATTGACCTAATCACTGGGCCCAATTTCTCCCCTGGACAGAATACGTTCACAAGATTATCAGTAAACTCTGTACATCTTGGTTCTGTCCCAGTGTTACAGAATAACCCACCACAATGAAAGCAGCAGAGTCACCTGATTTCAATGAAATAGTATTGGAGCATGGAACAATAGCTTGCTCAATTTGACTTGGTGCTAGACAGTGTGTCCCAATGCTTGCACACCAATTTGCCAGTGGCTTTTTCTGATAGTGTGGCTCAACAGCCTGCACAGTCACAAGCTATGCTCCCTCAACTTTATGGGGTCACAGTTCAGGACTACAAATAATTTTTAACCTATTTTAAGGCTTAGTTTAACTATTCTGTGGGAGGTAGGGATTCTGCAAATACATTTTTGGAAAAAAAAGTAAAGGCAAGGCTCCGGTGTTGTTTTGGTTTATGCCCTCACATTTCCTGCTTTTGCTGCTCAATAATGCTTGAATAATGCTCAATAATGAAGCAGCTTTACTTGCTGCATTTGGGAGAGGCATCAATGAGGGAATTTAAAAGGGGCCTGTATGCCGTGATGACACCTTCTCTCTACAACCGGTTGTCTGCTAGTTGGACCTCTCACTTTAACCACTTCAAATCCCACACATGGTGCATGCCATAGATGAGAGAAGGAAACGGAACTAATACTCACATTACCCCACCAGTGACAGTGATTGTCGACAGACTCTGTAGAGATATAATCTCATTTCATGTTCTTCCTTTCTCATCTCACTATTTAATTTTGGTTAATGGAAAATTTCTAATTGGTCCCCTTATTGAGAGGGGATAAGTGGAACATGTCCATGATTAATGGTCACTATGAATATTGGGTTAAGGCTTATGGGCTTCCAATTATTTATTAAGTTCTTCTGGACATGTTAGGCAGGTTTGTGATTGCCTACAATTATGATATAGTAGTCCACTCATTATGCCTGTCCAAACATATACAACATGTCAGGAAAGTGCTACAAAGACTGCTTGATAATCAACATTTGTGTTTCTGGACACAGACTGAGATTTTATTTTAAGGATACACGTAGGAAGGGGTAGTCATGGATGTACAGAGGTTGTGCTGGGTTTCAGAGATCTGAGGGCAAGGATTACATCAGCCTCCATTCTTAAAACATGGTCGGTTGCTGTCTTTTCTCAACAAAGGGCAACCTCATTTTATCCCTGTGCCATTTGCTAGAGGGAACTCTCTCCCACATGACAAAATGACAATGATGGCAACTGAGAGCTGTTGACCATAAAACTGGTATTGGATAAGTGATGGAGGGAGCAGCCCTCCAGACCATATATATGTGCCACAGGTCTGTTGAGATTGCCTTTTGAAATGGGCACCACACTTTGCAAGCTACAGGACTTCCTGGGACAGCATGCACTGCCTATCTCCTGTCAATATTCCTGGTGGCCCTGTTAGGAAGCAGATGTGCGCTGTTACATTGATTTGTTTTCTTTGTGCGCAAACAAAGTGCCCTAGGTTGCTTTTGCTGGTAAACTTGAGCCTCTTCCAGTTCCACTCAGACCCTAGTTTCACCTCTCAGTAGACAATCTCACAGATCTCCACTCTTCACAAGGTCACACCTCCATCCTATTCATTACTGATAGATTTTTATAAAGCCTGTAGATAAACCTTTTCCGTTTTCATTCTCTTCTGTCCCTATGGTTGTTCTCACAGTTGAAGCCCTGTTTAATCATGTATTCTTAAACTTTGGTGTCCTACAAGATATGGTCTTTAATTAAGAACCCCAGTTGAACCAAACCAGAACATGGAGAGGCTTTTAAGACATCGATAAACAGCAGGAGGAGTGGATCCAATTTCTCACCTGAGCTTAATACACTCAAAATTCCCTCTGCATCTTTCCAATGCATAGTAGGTTATGAGACACCGGTATTTCCAGAGAATGGCACTAGGTTGGAGGCCACTGCAGCTGATGAGTGGTTTAAGTGAAAGAGCATGGGAGCAGACCAAGGAGATGACATTCAACATATAGTGGACTGGGAGGGATATGCACCTGAGGAGAGGTGCATACCTTTTTCTTTTCTAGTTTCACTTATGATGTCCTCATCAGCCCACTCCTCATCATTTGGGCGTCCCTCTATAAAGGAAAATGACCCATCTGGAGCTGCATGTTGGAAAAGTGGTTCTGTCACATTCTCAGTCAGAACTTGCTCTCAGTACTCAAGCTGGTCTACTAACCACCAACCATTTAATTTTAGCACACAAATTGTTTTGAAGTTCAACTCTTTGCATTGCCATTTGCAAGGTATTGCCACTCTGACATATCCTGCCTTCATCTCTATTTTTTTATTATTGACTTGGTTTTTGTCTCTATGCTTTTAGGACTTTGTTTGCCTTGCTTAATTATGCTTATCACTGGACTTTCTCATCTCCACTCAAATTTGCAAATCTGAGTACTACAGCCCCATTTCCAAAAAAGTTGGGACACAAGAAAACAATTATATGCAGCTCATGTAAACTCTATATTTAAATGAAAATACTACAAAGGATTTGCAAATCATTGTATTCTGTTTTAATTTATGTTTTACACAACGTCCCAACTTGGGGAATTGGGGTTGTACATATAGGGTTTAAATGATTTGCTGTTTATTGCATTTTGTTTTTATTTATATTTTGCACAGCGTCCCAACTTTTTTGGAAATGGGGTTGTACATAAGCTTTCCAACTTTTGATATTTAAAGTTTCACTAGTTAATCAATATGAACAAACTGTTGTACTATCCATTAATCCATTCATTTTGGCACTTTGCAATGTGCTTCAACCTAGAACATTTCAAGAAGAGGTGAAAGAGGTGTCACAGCATGCTTCGTTAAAGTTCTCTGTGAGTATTTGCAAGTTGTATTTACAGTATATTGTTAAACAATTTGAGAAAATGTTTAAATTAATTCTCACAAATAGTCTATTGGAGTGAACTGCAACACAGTATAGCAAGAAAACTACAGTCTATGGCTTTCATGTGAATTTTCTTTCTCTTGTTTAGTCGATTTTAAATTATATACCACAACATCATATATACATATATATATATATATATATATATACATATACTTTTTTCTATGGTATGATAAAGTTTGACCATGACCCTGTCTGGATTAAGTGGTTAACGATGATGATGATGATAAAGTACACACAAATAACATGAAATTTACCTAGTATTATTTGCAAGTTTGGAAAAGAAATAACTTATGTTGTTTTAATATTTACCAAATAGAAGCAAGAGTAGTGAAACATGGCTATAGACTACAAAACCAACTTGATTTTACACTTTGTTTTACACTTTGTTTGATAAACTTGCAAACTTGACACCATATTAACTGATACACATACTAGGTTACAGTTTGTCTGTACTTACAGTGTAGCCATCTAATATGTGTCCCTTTAATACTTCAATGACATCTTCAGGTTTTATCCCACCAGATTCCTCTGCCTCAAGGCCCATGATATCAGTGAAAACAAAAGGACAATGTCCACCCAAACGCTTCTTCAGCTTGTGAGTTTTGATCTGGATACAAATCAAAATATCCTTGAATAATACACTCAAAACACTTCATAAAAACAGGACTAGAAAAATGGGACCTGACTGTAAAAAATATTTTCTTCTATTGCTTATGTCTTGCTAGAGTACCACTGAAGTATCCACATCTTTAAGGATTTTCCCAAGTGTTAAAGTCATATGCAAAAGTTTGGGAAACCCTGGTCACGTGTTTAATATGGAGAACACACTTCTGTGAAGCTTGGTAGAAGTACTCTGGTAAATATTGTGTATCATAAAGTATTGTGATGTTATCATGAAGGATTGTGATTTTTAACATGTTGTCCACACGTATCACAAATTCCAGCAGGATAATGAACATAACCTATAATGGAACGTACGTTATGGAAAAACAGTTACATGCAAATGTTAGGGCGCCCCTGCTCAATTCTTTTGTTAATTAAAGTGTAAATTTAGTTCAAGTGAAACTAAGTTAGCACATCCTTAACAGAATGATCTCCTTATTTATATCAGTGCAATATTGATTCTGCCTTTGAGGCCTAAACTTTCAGCTGGACCTTATTTTTAAACTTGTGTGTGTGACATTAATATGTAAATGGCTGTAAACACATATGACACAGTCCCAATAACTCCCGCAAAATCTGACCTGACATTTCTGACTTTTAAATAATTATTTCAAGCTTTGCAGGGTGACTCACACAAAGCAGACCAGAAAGACATGTTTTAGCACTTTTGCCCACTCTGTTCTGCTTTTGGTTTCAGTTGTACAAAGTTACTCCCTCTGGCATGAACTTTGAGCTTTGTAAGTTTGTGGATTGTTTACAGGCAAAAAAAGATACAACACTACACTCTCAGAAATAAAGGCAATAATCTGTCACTGGGGCAGTACCCCTCTTGTCACTGTGGTGGTCCCCTCAAGGGAACATAACTGTACCATAATTTTGTTTTATAGTTCATTTTATTTTACTGTTCTGTTTTAAAACATTCGGCTATGAAAAGGTACAAATATATACTTTTCACCTGGAAAAACTTATTCATGGTGCACAATTGGACCTTAAAACCACTGCTATACCTTTGAGGGAACATTTACACTGTTTGTACTTTAATGAATGAAAAATGTACCTGGCCAACCTTAAAATCTAACAGTGTAAAGGAAAGCAAAAAACCAGAAAAGCATAATAGATCCCTCTTAAACCTGTGAGATTCAATCGCAATTACTCACTCCAAGAGTGAAGCTTGTTCCACTTCGTGTTGTTTGTTCATGAGCACCAATGAAATTGCGATTTAATAGGATCCTCTGAACAGAATTGATGAAGCATGACTTCCCTGCTCCAGTTGGTCCATGCAGCAGAATTCTGAGGAATTCTGAACTTGGCTTAAATTCTTCCAATTCTTTCAAAATTACCTCTTTTTGCCTGAAAAAGATCAATTGTTAAAGTTAGGTAGAATACTAACAATAAACATAGCAGTACTAAAATTAGGACAGAACTTTTTGCACACTGTTGATTGCATTGGTTACTGAATTATTATATTCAATCTTGGTTTTCAATGGTTCCTGAAAGCCACAGGTTTACTGTTAAGCTATGTTATTTCCTATTAAAGGAATGTTATTTCCTATTAAAGTTTAAAGGAGTTTCATGATTTTTCACTTTCCATGCCAAATCCAGCCAATTTGTCAAGGCAAATTTGGTGTCCAAGTTTTATTTCTTTACCTTAACCACTTCAGTTCTAAATGAATGTTGCTAACAAGCACTGAAATTCAATAGTAACCTTAACTGTTTCCATAAAAATATGCCTTTCTCTCAACTCAGGTCTTAATTCATGTCACACAGAAGTCAATTTGGTTTAGAACCCAGAATGACTAACTATAACATGGAAAAAATCTATTTTTTGTGTAGCTAAAAGAAGCAGCAGCCTTTTTGGATAACTGCAGTCACTTCTATCCTGGGCACAATTTGGTATTATTCCACACAAGACAATAAAATGGAGCAAAGATGGGGGTGCAATGACAGCAGGTTACTGTGTGTAAACTGCCAGAGTGGTTGCAAAAACATTTTAAATGTTTTTATTTGGTTAATATATGGCAATCTTTAAAAACATGTAAAAACATAAAAAAATGGTACAAGCAACTTTAACATTAAGACAAGAAAGAGAGGGAAACAGGAAAGAGTGCTTGAAAGATTGAGGAAGTGGTCACAAACCTCCCACATTCCCCTGCTATCAATTTTCTTGGACTATGTTCAGTCACTTCAGAACAAAATTGATGAGCTGTGAGCAAAAGCAAGTTCTCCACATGAATTCAAAGGTGCTTGTGTGTTGACCTTTTTTGAAGCATGGCTGACTCAAAGAGACTTGGATACTGATCTGTTGACAGTTGGATTTGGCGTTAGACTGTAAATCAACTGGAAAAACAGGGGAGGAGTTTGCCTATATGTAAACACGAGGTGATACAAATCCATCTTGGTTACAGAAAGAATTTACCCAAATGACATTGAACTGTTCTGTTTCTCTTCATCCAAAGTATTTACCAAGGCAAATTTTCTAACAGTTATTTATGTTCACCTTAAAGCTGCAGGAAATGTAGCAATGGATGTAATTTATAGGTTGACACAGAGGCTGCAGTCAAACTCTCCAGAGACCCCCAATTTTATTTTAGGGAATCTTCTTGTGAAAAAAACTATAAACCTGGACTCTTTTACTACATGCAGAATGTAGTTTGGCATTGTCTTGCTAAAATAAGCAAAGCTTACCCTGAAAAAGACATTGTCTGGATGGCAGCATATGTTGCTCCAAAGCCTGTATATATTGCTCGGTATTAATGCTTCCACCACAGATGTGCCAGTCAATTATACCATGTGCACTAATTCATTCCCATACTATCACGAATGCTGGCTTTTGAACTGTATGCTGATAACAAGCTGGATGGACCCTCTCCTTTTTAGCCCGGAGGGTGTAGTGTCCATGATTTCCAAAAAGAATGTAAATGTTTGATTTATCAGACCACAGGACACTTTTCCACTTCACTTCAGCCCATCAAATGGGCTTGGACCCAGAGAAGGCAGCATGTTACTGACCTGTTGCCAATTAGTCTAATTAGTTGTTAGACATTCCACTTTTTCTTTTCTCCCAACTTTTTTTGAAATGTGTTGCTGGCATCAAATTCAAAATGATCATATATTATTCAGAAGAACAATAAAGATTTCTCAGTTTCCACATTTTATGTGTTGTCTTTGTAATATTTTCAATGACTGTTTATGAATTTGAGGAACATATTTTCTAAGCAAATTATTCTCAACTGGATGTTTGAGCTTGGATAGAGGGATGGATGAGGCTGGTGGCTTAATGTAACGAGAGACGAGCCAGGAGCTGGAAGGTTGTAGGTTCAAATCCCAATCATGTACTTCTAGAAGATCCCTGTCTTCCCATTATAAGTTGCAGTTTATTTGCAAACAGAATCCTACTCGGTTCATTTCCCTTGCTAGGTGCACTGTCCTGAAACCTCTAGTAGCCAGAGTACTCTGGACTTGACATTCAGCCATCAACAAAGTGGACTTCATCACAGTGTATAACTTTCCCTTCAGTTTTGGTGCTTGGATCAGTCTAGAGAATACACCACTGCCGTGTGACCTCTACTTCTCCTGTACCCCTAGGACTTCTGGTTATGGTGGGGAGACAGGTTTGTTCATTATTTCCATTTGTTCATGTTCCCCATTCCAGTTCAACATCAGTTAATTTGAATTTCATGATATCACTGTATCCACACCTTGAAAACTTTTTTAATGTTATTTTGATCTATTGTCCTCCAGGCCCTCTAGGCAATTTCCTCAAAGAACATGATTTCATCCTCAGCTTATTTCCTGAGGACAACTGGCCATTGATTCTGCTTCAATCTCCAACAAAGACTGATGTTGACTTACTGTGAATAAACTCAATTAAAAAAATTCTCATCAACAAGTCCTTGGCATCAGGCAAAGTTCCAACAACTTTCAAGACTGCAAGAGTACTTCCCATTTTGAAGAAGCCCATGCTTGACAGCGCTGATGTCAACAACTACAGACTGGTATCACTTCTTTCTTTCCTTTCAAAAATTCTTGAACGTGCAGTCTATAATCAACTTTCTCTCTTACTCACACAGAACCAGCTCCAGGACCCCAACCAGTCTGGCTTCAAACCATCACACTCTACAGAAACTGCCCTCATCGCAGTGACCGAGAACCTCCAATCTGCAAGATCAGCCAAATTGTCATCTGTCCTGATCCTTCTTGATCTCTCAGCAGCTTTTGACACAGTCAACCATACGATCCTTCTGGACATCCTCACCAACCTTGAAAACACTGGCTCTGCATGGAAGTGGTTCAAGTCCTATCTGGAGGATCACTCTTATCAGGTTACATGGAGAGGGTTCACATCCTCTCCATGCAGGCTCTTCACTGGTGTCCCACAAGGCTCAGTCCTGGGTCCTCCTCTCTTTTCTCTTTACACTAGCTCTCTTGGTGATGTAATATCTTCTCATGGCTTCTCTTATCACTGTTATGCTGATGACACCTAACTAATGTTTTATTTCTCACCCTCTGACACACAGGTTTCCAGTCACATCTCAGCATGACTGTCTGACATCTCTTCATGGATGGCAGCCCACCACCTGAAGCTCAATCCCAGCAAGATTGAGCTGATATTCATCCCTGTGACTACAGGTCCTCATCATGATCTTGCCATTTCATTCGAGAACTCTCTGATTGTTCCGTCTGTAGATGCGAGAAGTCTTGGTGTGACTCTGGATGGCCAGTTATCGTTCTCAACTCACATCGTGAACCTGACTCGGTCGTGCAGGTTTCTCCTGTACAACATCGAGCCCTTTGAGCTTCGAGTACAGCTCGGCTTGAGCTGCCATCCTTAAAGGCGCGTGGAAGACAAGCATCGAGAATGTTCTCCGTACCGGCACCCAGGTGGTGGAATGAACTCCCACTGGCTGTCCGAACAGCAGAGTCTCTTGCTGTCTTCAAACACAGACTGAAGACACATCTCTTTACACAGCACTTAAATGAGCATTGAATTATAAGCTGCACTTATATATTATATTTCATTGTATTGCACTGTGTATTGTGGTTTATTGTGTTGTATTTTATTGTATTGTATTGCATTGAATTGAATGGCACAGAGTTATGTGCTCAACTCTGTTCCCTTTCTCTGGGTATCTACTGTGACTTTTGTTTCTAGCAGTATCTGAGCTCAGGACCGTCTTTCTCTCTAACCTACTGGTAACTAGCAAAGATACTTTCTCTAGACAGACAAAGCACTTCTGGTAAGTCGCTCTGGATAAGACCGTCTGCTAAACGCGGCAAATGTAAATGTAAAAGCCAACTGTGGAACTTAACTTTAAGGATAATGCTGAGATATAATGGTATGTTAGTGAAGAACAGACTACATGCAAAAATAAGATCTCATTTACTGCAAGCATAAATCTCAGAGTAGATGATCTAAATAAAAGTAGTTAAAACCAAAGGCATGAACACATTGGCTTTTTGTTTTATTTATTGTTTGTTTGTTGTTTGGTTTAAAGACCTAATAGATGAGGGGTTCTCTCTTAGATATCTACCTTTTTGGTGAGGGAAAGGCCAAAGAAAATGAAGCACTGAGAGACCATTCAATGAGAGACCATTTAATACATGGGATCACTGAACACGCCCCTTTGTTTTATTTGAAGGGAAGCGTGCTTTGCGCATTTCCGACCACACAGACAGTTGGTCAGTATGGTACCTGCAGTAATGTCAACAATTTCATTTCGTACATGATTCAGTTTTATTATGCATATAGTCTCTTACCTCCATGTCACCTTTCTCCAAGGCGTATTTAGTTCTGTGTAACAAAATAAAGGTATTAATAGTAGTATTTATCTTTATTAGATATATTGCAGTAATCCTAGTGCCAAGTGACAGAATTGGAATGGTTTACTTGACACCTGAGCCACAAACATCTGAAATGCTGAAATATATCTTTTCATTGCTCCAAGTCTCCAGGGATTTCACTGATGTCTATATCAATTTCCTGTTTTCCTTAGGATTTAAATATGTGGTCAAACACATGTAAAATCCCTATGTCACCTGTCCACACTGCTAAAACCAAAGAGCTCTCAACTCAAATGAGACAGAAGGTTGTGGAGCTGCACAGCTAAGGGGAATAATTATATAAAAAAAACATAGCAGTCCATTGAAATTGTCATATATTAGTGTGATAATAAAGTTTGAAAAATTTAGTTAGAAATTTCAGGAAGAGGGTGCATGAACATATTGCTTGTACATACAATAAAGAGGACCGTAAAAGTGGAGCCCAAAGATCAACGTCCCAGAACTATAAAATTTAATTAAATCTTGAGGTTTTCAAAATCCAAAGCTTTTTGAGAATTTTACTAAATAAGCCTTTCCTAAGAGCAAGCCACTTAATGCAGCAACTGAACTTGGAACTACAAGTAAAATAGTGTAAAGTAAGAAGATGACACAAAAATGAAGCTTTTGGTCATTGCTAGTGGTCTTGTGAGAAACAATGGCCATAATGAATTCTACTAAATAACAGGAGATTTTAACCCACAGTCTGTCAAACTCTGCCAGACTTGGGCATGGGTGGATGTTTCAGCAAGATAATGATCCCAAACACACGTCAAAATCTACACAGAAATGTTTGTAGGAACACAAAAAAAATGTTTCAATGGCTTTCATGGTCTTCAGATTTGAGCCTAGTTGTGGCATATCCTGAATAAGAAAAAGGAATTGGAAACATTCTACATGAAAGAAAAGCAGCTCGGTGCTGTTATTCTAACCAGGGAAGACCTTTACAGAAATTTACTTTGACTTGTATTTCATTGCAGACAGTACGAACACAAGATAGTTCTTGTTTTGTGTGGTCATCTTGATGACGTTTGTAATTGTATCATCTATTCCTACCATTCAGACCTAAAACACATTCCGAAAGAGGAAAGGAAAAAAAACATTCGGATTATTAATGAGGTAAAATAATGAAATACTAATATGATTTGAAACAAGTGATGCCAACAGGTGACTGTAATGATTATTTGATACAAAAGCAGCATCTAGGGAAGGAGTGTTCCATAAAGAAAGATAGAAAGGAATTTGGATATTTCATCCAATAGAATGAATAACCGTGCTCTCTGATCCCTCAGATGGCAATGCCTCATCATTGATCTATGTGATACAACCACATGGCCTCAGTATTACTTTGACAAACTACAATACACAGTTAAGTCCACAAATGGAAGTTAAAACTTTTTTGTACCAAATTGAAGTTTTATGCTAACCATGTTCATAAGTGCTGTTGTGGTCAGATTTTCAGGTCTTTTTAGGTCATTTCAAAAAAAAAAAGGGCCAGGCCAAAGATGAAAAGGATCCCTTACATCACCAAATTAAAAAAAATTCTAACTTCATGCTGTAAAAAAAAAAAATAATAATACCACTTTACCTGAAAATATGAACATAATAACTGTGTGTGTAGTAACTCAGAGGGACATTAATTTAAATCATTTGAACTGCTTTATACTAGATGTTTCATATTTATTATCACAGTCACTGCCACTTTACTATATTCATAAGAACTTAAATCTCGTGTACATAATGCAAATTTCTCTTTATCTCTGTTTTAAGTTATTAAAGTGTTTATAAATGGCTGCAACTGTAACAACTGCAATTTCCCTCTGGGATCAATAAAGGATTCTGATTCTGATACATCATCTAGAAGATGATGAATATTTAAATCCTTCATTTTATCGAGAATGTAGCTGGTTTCAGCTTGGCTCCAAAAGCGTTTGCTGTCATCTTGTGGCAACGCTGGTTCGCATGTGCGCAGACTGAGAAATCCAAAAGAAATCAGAGTAAGAGTTTACATGCACTGAGAAATCTGATTACTGAGCTAAAATCCAGCTCCCTTTATCAGATTCTTTAATTGGATTTCTTAGATCTTTAAGATCGGATTTTTGAGTGCTTTTAAACGCACTCATTTAAGACCCTGTACTATTGCACACCCTAAAACTTGTTTGCAGGAAGAATGGGACAAAATCACATGAAAAGCTTCAATAATTAGTGTTGTGTCTTCAGTCCCTATACATGTGTTGTGAAAAGTAATGACAACACCAGTGATACATACTCTCCCAGCTTTTTTGAAATATGTAGCAAGAATTAAATCAACCAATTTAATCAATAATAAAATAATACAATTCATGAGGTAAAAACCGTAAATGTGCTTATTTTATTGTAATACAGGTGAGAAATAATTTACAAATCACTGTTTTAAGTTTACCATGCCAGCATACCATCCCAATTTTTTCTGATTTAGAGTCGTATATTTACATTTATTGAGTCTTAGGTATATAAATAACATTTTTCATTATTTAATTCAGGATTATAAGTTTTATATATAACTATATATTTCTTGTTTTCGGTCATCCGGGAGGGACTCAAAGTAGAGCCGCTGCTTCTCCACGTCGAGAGGAGCCAGCTGAGGTGGTTCGGGCATCTTGTTAGGATGCCTCCTGGACGCCTCCCTTGGGAGGTGTCACAGGCAAGTCCACCGGGGAGGAGACCCCGGGGAAGACCCAGGACACGCTGGCGTGACTATATCGCCCAGCTGGCCTGGGAGCGCCTCGGAATCCCTCCCAGGGAGCTAGTGGAAGTGGCTGGGGAAAGGGAGGTCTGGGCTTCATTGCTCAGGATGCTGCCCCCACGACCCGAACCCCGGAGAAGCGGAAGATGATGGATGGATGGATGGATGGATGTTTCTTGTTATATTATATAGACTCACTATGTGGACAGTTGAGACCTACCTGGTGTAGGGGCAGTGGGAGGAGGAGCTGATTTCGAAAACACCTTTCCCATGTTTTTCTCTGTGAAACAAGAGTTAAACATGAGTAAACCTTTCTCCATACTCTTTATGTAAGTGGTAACACTTCAATGAAGCCATTGTGAATTTGTGGTTGCTCGCATTTCCTTTCATTTACCAGTGTACATAAGCTGTCATACTTCTGTACAGTGCCCTTCATATTGGCACCCCTGGTAAATCATGAGCAAGAAAGGCTGCAAAAACATTTTTATTGCATACACTTTGGATCTTTTATTCAAAATATGAACAAAAAACTAACCTTTATTAGAAGTGCAATAATTGATCCTGAACTGAACCACCTCTAGAAATTCTAGTAATGCCAATAGTATTCGCAAACCCCAGAAGATGCCTCCTGTGGCCATCATCAGACATGGATCAGTGTTGTTGAGGGGCTATTTTTTTCCAGACCCTGGAAAACTTTGCATGCATGGTATCACAGACTCCAAGTACCAGCAAATGTTCAATCAAAACCTGACTGCCACAGCCAGGGAGCTTAGACTGGGCTGTGGCTGGATGTTCTAGCAGGGCAATGATCCAAAACACACCTCAAAATCAACGCAAAAATGGTTCATTGACCACAAAATTAAGGTTTCGCCATGGCCACTCCAGTCCCATGACCTAAACCCATAGAAAACCTGAGGGATGAGCTGAAGAGGAAAGTCCACAGTCTGGACTTTGAAATCTGAAGGATTTGGAGTGTGAGTTCTGTGTGTTCTCCAGTCTCGGTAAGCATTACAAAAAGTATTAAATGACGGGATGTTAGCAATTGTGGCACACATAGACTTGAGTACAAATATTTATTTCCTGATTCGTTTTTTTTTTTTCATCACTGTATCTCAGATAAAGGTTCTATTTTTTAAAACATTTTGACTGAACACTCAATATAATTAGCAGTAAAAATGTTTTTATAGCCTGTTTTGCTCAAGTTTGCCACATTCTGTGTCACATTTGTATGCATATAAAATGTATAATGTTCCTGTAATTTGTATTTTACTTCATTTATTTTGCTTCTTTTTTAAGACTAAAGTTGATTGCTTTTCTGGTTTAAAGCAATGTTTTTATCTGGCCCAGCCATCAACACTATTTAATGTTTAAAAACTAGGCATTTATATGCAAAAGAGCAACTTCTTTCACGTGTATTTAATAATCGGATGCTCTTACCTTAGTGAGGAGCGTTGTACCGATATGAAGATCTGATTTTCTCTGTGGTGAATTGAGGAAGTCTACACAACTTTCTCAGTTTTCTAACTCGTATTTACTTTCACTTTTTGTTCCAAATGGATAAGGTCTTTAATACAGTGCAGGACACAGCCAGGTGAACCCTATTGGTGCAAACTATAGGTGAGATATTCAGATATAATGAGAACAGTCCTCTGGAGGTGCACTGCATTGAAATTGTGTATAGGCATTGTCTTTTCATCACATAAAAACGCAGGTAACCCTCAAAGTGGTCAAAGTGAAACAATCTCAGCTCAGATCATGTTCGATTACAGACAGAGTAAAATAACTACTCTTGCTCAAGTACACAAAACGCAAAGGTGATCAATAACTGATGTTTCCATGTCTAATACAACATTATTCATTATAGGAACTTTGGTTGCATCCATACAGTTCAAATTTTAAATGTATATAGTAGCAGCACTTCTCCACTTCCACTTCCCCACCACCCCAAACTCCATACAGTGAAGTCTGCTGGCTGAACTTGGAGCGTGGCAGTTCAGGTTTAGAAATGGCAGGTAGTCAGTTGTTCAATTTAACTCTAATTAACAATACCATTTAAATTTAGCTCATCTCCCTCATAATTCCCCATCTTCATTGTAAGATGGTACTTTAAGCCTCACTGGCTTTAACGATCAGCCACACACATCTTCTAAGCCACTTATCCTTCTGGTTCACGGGGGGGGGGGAGCTGGAATCTATCCCAGCAGTCACTGGGTGGAAGGCAGGATACAACCTGGACAGGTCATGACAGGGCAGACACACATGTACCTTCACAACCAGGGGCAATCTGGTGTGTTCAATTGGCCTGATAGCATGTCTTTGGACTATGGGGGGAAACCAAAGAACACTGGTCGCCCGGCCGGGGAATCGAACCCAGTCCCTTCTTGCTGTGAGGTGTCAACGTTACCCCCTGTGCCACCACGCCACCCAGGATCAGCTACAGTGACCAAAAAACTTCAGTAAAGCAGAACTTTTAACGCAACTTTAATTAGTTTCTGTAGTTTACTAACAAATTGCTTATTAACTTGCCTATCGCCCAATGACAGCTGGCATAGGCTCCAGCAACCCCTGCGACACAGAAGGGGAAGCAGCTTAGAAGAAGATGTCTGCTTATTCACTACTACTAACCCAAACTCTGCTTAAAACCCACCAGAAGCTGAAACCAGCCCAAAATGTCCTTGTAAAAGAGTCATTTAAAGAATAGTTGCCACTTTTCACTTACAAAGATCTCTTTCTATGGTATTATGTGTGTGTATGCACTGCTTCAACTTTACAATGGTCAGGGCATGCCACCAAACATGCTGCACTCTTTCATGCTATTCAACATGAGGATCAATATACATTCATGAGATCATTTGCTTTCATTTTAAACTCTCTGAAATAAAAAAGCCTAAAACCTTTGTGGTACATTGAAAAAGTAACTAAAAAAAAAAGGAAAAAAGGACTTCCTGCACAGAAGACCGCAAATCTGGGAACTTAGAACCAGCAAGTGAAACATGTGCATGGGTAAAACTGCAGTTTATACGGTATCTGCAGCAACCCTGCATGCTTGAATTCTCTAGCATTTTCCAGCTGTTACATACAGTTTCACTATAACAGTTGTTTTCAGACTGTTCTGTGCAGGAAAGTAACCATGGTAGGCGATACTGTGGATACAATATGTACAATGACAGTGGACCAAAATAAAGATATAAAAGTTGCAAGTATAAATATAATGTAATTTGATAAGTATAAACATAATAACCATGCATACAGTATGAGTGGAGAGAATGCAAATGTAGGTTGTATGCACATTTTGTCCTGAAGGGCCCCCACAATATACACATTTGAAATGCTTCAGCCCCTGCTTCTGCCAACGCCTGTGCATGACACTGTGCTAGAACAATCCACATACATTAGTCCCAATCAACTAATACTACAGTACGTACATACACTAACAAATCTGCCCACATCGCCCCCTTCTCAGTCAGCTGCACTGGCTACCAGTATCTTCGTATTTCAAGTGTAATATTCTGCTGACTACTTCCAGAGCTGTTTGTGACCTCTACTCAAAGGGTGGCAGTATTTTCATTGTTGTAACTACTAAAGCTTGGAATTATCTGCTACAATCAAAGACTGAAATGCTGTTTTTCTTCTCAGGGCTTTAAAACACACCTCATTAAGGCATGGCTTGATTCATTGTTCATGGTTGGCCATGTGACTGAATAACAGAGAACAAAGTAGTCTCTGTAGGAGAACTAGAAAAACCCATTTCCTATGTTTTAAGGGAAGTAAGAGTCTGTTACTATATGTGTGTGCATTCCTTCTGGTGAATAAAGAGTGAATGCCATATTTGAGGGAAATTATGTCAAAGTTTCGATGGCGGGCGGTTCCAAAAGGGTAGAGTGGATTGTTGGGATGAACTGCAGTAGAATTGGGAAATTTCAGAGAAGGACTGAATCATTGGAATAAGTTGCAAGTTGTTCAAACAAAGATTTGTGGCAGACTTTTGGTGGGACTGCATTTTTTTTTTTTTTTTGAAGACTACACTATTTTGATTTGTTGCTGCATGTTTCTCCATGTTTTATCAACATTCCCTTGTACAGATTATGTTTGCACATTTATTTGTGCTGCATCTGTGTTTGCTGTGTTTAGTTATGCTGCAAATGTTTGGTTATGCCTGATGAAGAGGACCTGTGGTTATAACACTGGCAACAGTTTGCTCTGCATGAACTAGCTGGTTACAGTCCTTCAAAATGTATCTCGTAGCTGAGGGGCTAACTGAGGTGAATACTGCTCAGAAGGTGGCACTACTGTTACACTGCTTGGGAGCAGAACAGCATGTGCTTGAGACCCTTGAGACACTGCCAACATCACATGAGACACTGTCATGGATCTTCTAAGCAAACATATCTGCTCCACAGAACATGCTCTTATGCTCTTATGTACGTTTGGCACATTGCAGAATGAGATGATACACAAGCAACGAACTGATC
This sequence comes from Pygocentrus nattereri, assembly GCF_015220715.1. NCBI lineage: Eukaryota > Metazoa > Chordata > Actinopteri > Characiformes > Serrasalmidae > Pygocentrus > Pygocentrus nattereri. Next base: position 8,398,049 of record NC_051222.1, on the reverse strand, counting down.
ATACCAATTACGCAAAAGCATGTGAGGTAATGTTACTGGAAAACAACAAGTTGGCATTGTCTAAGGCATTAAGTCACCTGAATATAGACAGCACTGCTGAATGTGCAGCTACTTTAGCTAAGCAACTAGGGCCTACATTTAACCAAACAGCCTCCTCAGATCCTGACATCTCTGCTAATGTTGTCAGGCAACTGAGATGATGACAGTATTCTTGGACATATTCACAGCAGCCATGCAGCTGCTGCGGATCTAGATCTCATGCCACAAGCCCAAACATGCTCAACTCCTGATCAGATATGCCACAGCTGCAGTAAGCTGAACCATTTTGCTCTGGTGTGTCACTCTTTTCCAGCCAAGTCAGACAGCCACAACCCCAAGTCTGCAACCACAATTATTCACAATGTGACCTCATGGCAGGTAGCATTCAAATCTTGCACACTCAATCCCAGATGATGGACAGAAGTGCCAGCATGAATCTCCTAAATGTTCACACTTATGATTTTTCAGTTTATTGTCACTCCCTATGCTCACTACTGTACTGTGTGGTTATGTGGCAACTCTGGCATTGATTTGGTTAGCTTCCTCCATACTGAACCAAGGTTCTACCAGCTTAGACTTTCACGTTGCCTGCTGTAGGGCCAACCTAATCGGCTCTGTTCTCTTCACTTTGGGGTTATCCCTACTGGACACTGGATGTTCTGCAGTTATGACTGCTGCCATGCCTTGGTTACAAAATGGCTTTCGCTGTTCAAGGGGTTGGGATACCTCTCTGCCTCTACCTACCAGCCTCTCCTCAAACTGTTGTCCTAGTCTATCTAGCCACTGCACCGCATCCCACTGACTCCCTGCTAGAAGCTGGCATCACTGAGCCAGTGGATGTTTCGCCCTGGATCTTGAATGGCGAAGAAGCAGTCAACTGTCCTGCATATCTGCATGCACCTCAGAATAGTAAAAAAGGCAGTGATTCTTGACAAATACCCATTCCCCACTTTCGAGGAACTCACAGCTCAGTTCTAAGGCTCAACAATGTCTTACAGGCTCTGCTCCACCCCAGCAGCAGAAACTTTACAGCCTTATGATACATGTGTTACAGTAAATCCTAGTGCTGTTTGGTTTAAGCTCCACCCTAGCTACTTCCAGAAAGTCATGGCCTCAATGCTGGCTGGCACTCTGGGCGTAGTCTGAGCCCACTGTTTAAACACAAAATGAGCAAATCAGCAGTTTTTGCAGCCCTGTCCAGAGACAAGCTGACTCAATGCTGAAATGTGTGCACTCTTTACCACCACTTTGTGCACTCTTTACCACCCCACTTTACCAGCTGCTGTCTAAAGATGAGCTGTGGGTGTGGTGTTAGGTGTACACAGCACTCTGTGGCACTCCACAGGTGCCAGCTCCAAAATTTGCTGTAGGTGATACATCCCAGACCACACCCTCAGGATGGCATGATATGCCTGTGCCTCCGGCAGACCCTACCCTCTCACATGGGTTTTAGTGCTGCATTTGTGTTATGTTGCAAATGTTTGGTTATGCCTGATAAACAGGATCTGTGGTGATTACACTGTCAAGAGTTTACTTGGAATTCTGAGAGTAAAGGTATTAATGTTATTAAAGTTATTAATGTTAATGCAGACATGGTGCCAGGTTGTGCTTATCACAAACACAGTACTGATGCCAATGGTCAAAATGTGATCCGTGCCTCAAGCCCTTCAAGCTTCAAGTATGGCTCAGCTTGTCCCGCCTTCCTTCAAGGTGCATGGAAGATGAGACTCTTCTATCCTGGCATCCAGGTGGTGGAAAGAACTTCCGCTGGTTGTCTGAGCACTTAAATAAACCCTAATCTAGCACTTGAAATGTATTGTATTGTATCATATTTTAATTCTCTATGTTGTATCTTGTCTTTCTTGTATCTTGTGACATTGCTCTGTACACCTGGATTTTGGGTTTAAATATATTTAAATACATTTAAATAGTTGAATAATCTAATATCTGGTGCCGCCTGCATGTGTGACCAATTTATGGAAATATTACAGATAATATATTATCTATCCTGTGTTGTGGCAAATGGTAGAAAGTACACTATTAATTCTTGTTCATGAATGAGCAAACATGTTACCACAACACTATTTGCTCTTAATGTCACCATAAATCTGACAGCACATTTTGTAAAGCTGGCCTACTGTGCTTAATGTGGTGCTTAATGTGGTGGTTGGTTAGTGTAGTGGTTAACACCTCTGCCTTCTACGCTGTAGACTTGGGTTCAGTCCCCCACCAGGGCAGCACCCTACACTATACCAATAAGAGTCCTTGGGCAAGACTCCTAACACCGCCTTCGCCTACCTGTGTAAAATGATCAAATTGTAAGTTGCTCTGGATAAGAGCGTCAGCCAAATGGCATAAATGTAAATGCTTAATACGATTTTGTGGCCTATTTAGGTGCTTCAAAATAAGGGTGGCAAGTGAAGAAGCAGGCACTATGGAGGGGTGGACGCTGCCACCGTGTGCCACACCATTGATCTGTGACTGTATGTGAATCTGAAATATGTTCTGTAAACATATTATAGAATTTTATTTATGATTAATAAACAGGATCCAGAAGCAGTAGGATGCAAATGTGAAAAAAAAGCTTTATTAGCACTTTTTCAAGATTTGCAGTCAGAAAAAGTAGAGAATTGAGTAGACAAGCCAATCCATAACTGAAAATACTGACAGTAAATACACAGAAACACAGCAACTAGTCAAAAAGAATCAATAGACCAAAGGATTCCAAACAGTAACAGCCTACCAAACACCTCCACACTCTTTGTCCATTTTATCATCTCCACTTACCATTGAGGGGCACTGTGTAGTTCTACAATTACAGACTGTTTCTCTGCATACTTTTTACCCTGTTCAGTGATTAGGACCCTCACAGGACCACCATGAAGCAGGTACTATTTGGGTGGAAAGTGATACTTTTTTTTCCCCCACAAACGGGGAAATTCCACCTCCGCATTTAACCCATCCATGAAGTGAAACACCACATACACACTAGTGAGCACACTTGCCTGGAGTGGTGGGCAGCCCTATCCACGGCACCCGGGGAGCAATTGGGGGGATAGGTGCCTTGCTCAAGGTTACGTCAGTCATGCGCTGTCAGCACTGGGGATTGAACCGGCAACCTTCTGGTCACAGGGCCAGTTCCCTAACCTCCAGACCATGACTGCCCCCTGGTGGATGATTCTCAGTGCTGCAGTGACATTGATGTGGTAGTCATGTGTTAGTGTGTGTTGCACTGGTATGAGAGGATCAGACACAGCAGTGCCGATGGAGTTTTTAAACACCACCAACCAAAAACGTCCAGCCAACAGCGTCCTGTGGGTAGCATCCTGTGAAGGATTAGAGGAGGAACAGCACAAACTGTGCAGCAGCAGATGAGCTGTCATCTCTGACTTTACATCTACAAGGTGGACTGAACAGGTAGGAGTGCCTAATAGAGTGGACAGTGAGTGGACACACTGTTTAAAAACTCCAGCATCACTGCTGTGTCTGAACACACACTAACACACCACCATGTCAGTGTTACTGCAGTGCTGAGAATGATCCACCACCCAAATAGTACCTGCTCTGTGAAGGTCCATGTGTGTCCTGACCACTGAAGAACAGGGTAACAGAGTATCAGAGAAACAGATGGACTACAGTCTGAAACTGCAGAACTACAGAGTGCAGCTATACAGTAAGTGGAGCTGATAAACTGGACAATGAATGTGGATACAAAGCGGTGTGCTAATTAGTATATACAGCATGTATTTTTCTTAATGAGTCAAGTCACAAGGAGCAGTTGGAGGGAATAATGAGCAGGAGGTGGGAGACCAAGCAAGAGTGGAGGAACCTGTGTGGAGTCTCTTAGGCAGTACAATTCTGCCCAGATATATACTACTTACAATGTAAAGCTGATTAAATACTTGGTTTAAAGCTGGTAGACATTACGCAATAATAGAGACAATGTAGTAATGTGATAACAGTCATATAATACACTCCTATCTTCATCTTTATGGTTAGAGGAAATCATGGGAATGAAACCAAAAGGATGTCAGTAGGATGTGGGGAACTCAGGGATGAAGTCCTGCATTGTTTGGTGAATTTCCTGCTCAATATACATTAAACTCTTAAAAGTAAAGGGTCCTAAATGGTTCTTGGCTTGCATGTACAGTTACAGCAGATGTTTCACTGGTATTTAGCCTTTATATTAAATGGGTGTTTTTAAACTTCTTCACATCACATTTATAACAACATTTCAATAATGATCCAGCCATGGAAAGGTTCTTTAAGGAACTAAAAGTAGTTCTTATGGTATTGTACCTTTATTTTGTGTAAATGTAGCTATTAATGATGTATTGAGTCAGGTAGATGCTGTTCAATGGTATGCCCAGTTTGTTGCTGCAAACTTTCACCTGATGAGACAAACAAACAGGGCATTAATGAGACAAGGAAACCATCAGAGGTATTCTAATTGACTCTGGTGTGTTAAGTAGTTGAAGATTATTAGAACAATATTGGCCAGAAATGTCTAGCTGATTGAATCAGTTTCTGAGGTGAAGTTTTGGGGGTAACCTTAAATTTAATCTTACTAATCATAACTTGATGTTTAGTAACCTTTTTACTCATAACCTCATGATTAGTAACCTTATTACTCGTAACTTGATGATTAGTTTGTTCAAGAAATGCCTTATTTGTTTGTTTTGGTTTATGTGTTCTACAGCACTTATGAAAAGGTTCTTCTGCTCAAGCCTGTTATTCTGAAGTTGGGACTACTCAGCATCATGGAGGGATATGCACTATAACACAAAGAACTATGTCAGTCAAACCTGAGCACTCAGAGAATGCATGTGTGAGTCGAAAGCTTAGGCTTAGAGATAACTGGCCCAGCTGTGGCCAAATACAGGTGTAAATAAAGCACAATGAACCTACATGGCTTAGAGTGGAGAAATGGAGTGATATGAAAATGTAAGAAGATGACCATAAGTTTGTATCTTCAAGAGTGCCAATGAGTGCCATGAGAGAGCAGTCAAATGAAACAAGAGCTGGTGTGGTGCCCGAGGCAAGCTAACCACCATTGCGCATCATGCTGGACTTCATTGAAGTCAGCGGAAAATCCGGAGGCAGATATAAACAATGATGCCGGCACACATGGACAGCATCGGTAAGAGCTGAGACTCCTAAATGCTCTAGTAATGCGGACTGGGAAGCTTTCTGTGTACATTGAACTGATAGAGAAGCTTTTTCAGTGGTTTGAGCGTTTGAGTTGTCCAATGAACACATAGCACCGCAGTTGATGCCTTGTTTGATCAATGATGCGTTAAGCTGCCTGCTATTGCTTCGCCCTAGCAAGAGGTCTAATCACAGTGTGTTAGTTGGGATGCTCCAGAGGCATTTTGGACAGTCAGCTGTGCAAAGAATTGCCAGGACACTGAGCTGTTAGTACATTGCTGTGACCAGTGCATGGTTAAGAAAGGCCACCACAGCAGTTGGTGTTAAGTTGCCTGCCAGAACCAGTAAGTAGTGACACCACAGCTAAGGGAATCCCACACCCCAGTGCATCCCAGGAGAAGAGGGCAGGCCCATATTTTAGACTTTATGGAAAGTGTTTTTTTAGGGGTGGATAGTGTAGTGTTTTCAAGAAATGCTTTGTGTGTAATTTTGGTTTATGTGTCCTACACAGTTGTTCTACTGCGGAATCTTACAACAGAAAGAACTGCAGTAGTCGTGGTTTGAGGGCTCAGAGATTGCAGACCTGAGACAAGAGCTTAGGCTTTGAGCTAGCTGTTAGCCAAACTCCTTTTGCTTACTGCACAGCAGTGGCCAATTACAGGTGTTAATATAACACATAGAATGCTGCACAAGCTTCCGTTAAACACTTTAATATGTTGCCTAGATATAAGATAATTTCACTTGCCAATATATCATGTTTTGCACTGTAGAGGATTGTCCCACTCAGGAGCCCAGAGCCCCAACAATCACAGTATAGCTATTGGCTTAGTAAAAATGTCATTATTTGTCTTTTGTATGTAGAAATTATTATAAAATATGTAAATTACACATTTGAAACATACAATTTGTTTGCATATTATCTATGTCTGTCCTGAAATGTATTTGCTGCATGTGTGCCAGCAGACTGCTCAACATGGAACATAGACATGCTCAGTGTAAAGTCAGTGCCGGGAAAGTTGCACATACTATTGCATATACAGATAAAAATACTACATATGTCTAAAGCAGCATTCACATATTGATGTTGAAAAAACACCTCATAGCTGTATGCAACCTACAGCAACTATGCCGTGCAAACACTGGCATAGTGACAGCAATACTGGTGAAAATGGATGTTTATCAATTTAGGGATTTAGGGAATTTAGGGAATTTAGGGATTTCATCATCTACAGTCCATAATATCATCAAAAGATTCAGAGAATCTGGAGAAATCTCTGCAAGTAAGCAGCAAGGCAGAAAACCAATATATACCCGAGACCTTCGATCCCTCAGGCGGCACTGCATTAAAAACCGATATCATTCTGTAACGGATATTCCCACATGGGATCAGGAACACTTCAGAAAACCACTGTCAGTGAACTCAGTTCGTCGCTCCATCTACAAGTGCAAGTTAAAACTCTGCCATGCAAAGCGAAAGCCACATATCAACACCACCCAGAAACACTGCTGGCTTCTCTGGGCCCGAGCTCATCTGAGATGGACTGACGCAGAGTGGAAAAGTGTCCTGTGGTCTGACGCGTCCACATTTCAAATTGTTTTTGGAAATCATGGACGTCGTGTCCTCCGGGCCAAAGAGGAAAAGGACTGTCCGGATTGTTATCAGCGCAAAGTTCAAAAGCCAGCATCTCTGATGGTGTGGGGGTGTGTTAGTGCCCATGGCAGGGGTAACCTGCACATCTGTGAAGGCACCATTAATGCTGAAAGGTACATACAGGTTTTGGAGCAACATCTGCTGCCATCCAAGCAGCGTCTTTTTCAGGGACGTCCTGCTTATTTCAGCAAAACAATGCCAAGCCACATTCTGCACGGGTTACAACAGCGGGGCTTCGTAGTAATAGAGTGCGGGTACTAGACTGGCCTGCCTGCAGTCCAGACCGTCTCCCATTGAAAATGTGTGGCACATTATGAAGCACAAAATACGACGACGGAGACCCCGAACTGTTGAGCAACTGAAGTTGTACATCAAGCAAGAATGGGAAAGAATTCCACCTGACCGCTGACCATATAGGTGCACTTTGTAGTTCTACAGTTACAGACTGTAATCTGTTCCTCTCTGATGATGATGATGATGATGATGACTTTGTCAACCCTGCTCTTCGGTGGTCAGGGCCACCACAGAGCAGGTACTATTTGGACAGTGTGTGCCACTGCTGGACTGAGAATGGTCTACCAACCTGTGGGCAGCATCCTGTGACCACTGATTGAATGGGAATGTGTAGCATGTTTGAATTATGTATAGGTGTATCTAATAGAATTAGCAGTGAGTGGACACATTGTTTAAAAACTCCAGCAGCATAGCTGTGTCTGATCCACTCACTACCACCACATCAGTTTCACCACGTGCTGAGAATGATCCACCACCCAAAAGTCCTGACCATTGAAAAACAGGGTAAAAAAGGGCCAATACAGTATGCAGAGAAACAGATAAACTACAGTCTGTAACGGTAGAACTACAACTATAGTAAGTGTAGCTGAAGAAATGAGCAGTAAAGTGTGTAGATACATAGGTCGTATTTAAGGAAGTGGCTAGTTAATGTGTAATATCACTGTTTAATGCAGAAATAGCTTTATAGGTCATTTTTTCCTCATGGTGTCATGTAGATAAAAAAATAGTAATTAATAATAAATTACCTTCTCTTGAATCTTTCTGCTCCAGTACATTTTTGTCACATCGTTGTTGATGACCTCACATGCTGTGTCCACCTTTGTCAAAATGATGACTTGTGGGATTTCTGCAAAATCAAAATATATATAATGGAAGGTAACTGTAAAAAAAATATTGTTAATGCATAGTCTCCTCCGTTATTAGCTATTAAACAGGAATGTGTGACGTGCAAACTATAGGTTATGTAAATTACACTGAAATGCCCAACAGGTTCCAGTTGTTAAGCTGATAAAGGAAATAGTAACTTATCTTGGTTAATCTGTGGAAAGTAGAGGCTTATTGGCATGCTCAGGTGACGTATTCCAGACATGTCATGGAGAGTCATTAAGGTGCTTTTTGGTAACAAGCTTGGATATCCTAATATTCAAAGTGCACTTCACCTCAAGACATTATTACAAGTTATGATTCAAGATTAAAATTGCTTTTATTTCCAGGTCAAATTCATTTCATGTAGAATTTTAAAGGCTAGTACAGAAGCAAGAAAGGTACCACAGAGTTGCTTTCGTTGTTTGTCAACATGAGGACCACCAATGATGTAGCAGCTGATTGCAATATAATTTCTGATGTTTAGAAACATCTCATCAGCTCAAATTCTGGGCAATGCCTCTACATTCTTTGGATGGCACTTCATCCTACAGCTAGACAATGATCGCAAACATACTGGCAAAGCAATAACAGAGTTTTTCAAAGCTAAAAAATGGCAAATTCTTGCAGTCACTAGAGCGTGACCACTGGCAGGACATCACAATACTTTGCAAATACATAGTATGTGCCAGGAATGTACAGCAGTACTTACTCTAATTTCAATGGTAAATGTGTAGTATTTAGAAGTAATAAATGAGTGGTGCATGTATTCCAAATTTTAACATCAAAGGAGTGATTTACTCAGTTTAGTTAAGTGTATACAACAATAAACAAATGTGTTGTTCATACTCAGTTTGGGGAATTACTCATAGTCAAATAATTTGAGTGACCTAAACTTACATGCTAATCAAGGCAATCGTTTAAGCTTACTGAACTCATCATAGTGTTTGTGCACTGGAAAACCTGATCAAATTTGCAGATGACACAACTGTGACTGGACTTATTTCTGGACGAGACAAGACAGCCTACAGAGATGAAGCCAAGGACTGGCTCTGTGGTGATCAGAGAACTAATTCATTCTTAACTCCTCAAAAACTACAGAGCTCATCGTAGACTTCAGAAAGAACCTATTATACAACAAGTGGGCTGTGTGGAAAGAGCACATGATTTCAGGTACTGGGATTGCTGCACAGCGGAGGTAGATGTCAATGACTCGGCAATCCGCAAGTTCACTCTATTCTGATGAAAGAAGGAGCCATCCACTTTGAGCAGATACAAGTGGAGTGTCAACTTTCCTACATGAGTTCCATGTTTCCACACCCCTGTGCGATCTCTTGGCAGTGGTTTCATCCTTACCACGTCTGCAACCTCAAGCTCAGGAAGGTCATGTGAAGACTTATATCAACTTAGCAACTTGTCGTTTGTGGCACAGCTTGTCAACAACGTTAGACACAACACATTGGTACAGAAGTCCATACAAAACAGGCACTCTGTGCCACAAACTCTTCTTCTTCTTTCGGCTGCTACCCTTTAGGGGTCGCCACAGCGGATCATCTGCCTCCATCTTGCTCTATCCTCTATCCATTGTCTCCTCTTCTTTCACACCAACCGTCTCCATGTCCACCTTCACTACATCCATAAACCTTCTCTGAGGTCTACCTCTTCTCCTTCTACCCGGCAGCTCCATCTCCAACATTCTTTGCCCAATATATCCACTATTCCTCCTCAACACATGTCCAAACCATCTCAACCTGGCCTCTCTGGCTTTATCTCCAAACTGCTCCACCTTCACTGTCCCTCTGATCTGCTCATTTCTAATCTTGTCCATCCTTGTCACTCCCAACGAAAATCTCAGCATCTTCATCTCCGCCACCTCCAGCTCAGCCTCCTGTCTTTTAGACAGAGCCACAGTCTTCAAACCATATGCCACATCATAGCAGGATGCACTACTGTCTTGTAAAATGCAGATTTTAACTGACAGGCCATAAGCGTCTGGCCTGGGTGCTGTCTATTCCTTCCACTGGCGTATTGTGCCATTGGAGGATGCCTTTTCATGGGTCATGCCCATCACGGTAAGCTTTCTTAAACAGGTTTTTGATAGATGCCTCAGCCTTACTGTTGGCTTGTGGATGTCTGAGGAGGATGTCACTTGTTCAAACTCCCAACCTGTCGCAAATTGACTGAACTCCCAACATGCAAACTAAGATACATTATCTGTGATCATTTGATCTGGGATGCCATAATGAGCAAATTGTGCTTTACAGCATTTGATTGTTGTATCAGCCAAGAGATCTCCAGAAGTCAGAGTAATGATCAAAAAGGAGGAGGAAAGATTTCCCACCATACTGACATAAGTTCATACTTACAATCTGCCATGACCTTGTGGGAAGTTCATGGGAAAGCATAGTCTCTTTCTGCTGTCATATTGCATATTCATTGGCCAAGTGCTCAAACTGCTGACATAGTCCTTTATTGTGCTTCTCATGCCTGGCCAGTAGAGTGTCTCGCAAGCTTGCCTGTAGCATGCATCAGCCCCTTTTAGAGGAATGGAGTCAGCATTTCTGGATGGAGAGACTTTGGAATGATGACCATCTGGCCCTGAAACAGTATGCCATTCTGAACACTGGGCTCATCTTTGCATGACCAAAATTATCTAATGTCCAAGCTTGTGTCATCTTTACACTTAGGCCAGCCATTCAGAGCAAAAGTTTTTAGCGGTTGCATCTGTGTGGGCTGGTCCGTCACATTGAGGGAGTCAGACTGGAGAATGTACACATAGTGTATGTAGTTCTGTTCTGATGTAGAAAGGGCCCTGGATGCATATGCAACTAGCCAACCATGCTGTATAAGGCAGGATCCCAGAGCAAGTTGGCTGGCATCACTCTATATAGTCACTGGCGTGGAAACATCACAGTATTGTAGGACCAGGGCCGATATCTCTTCTATTACCCTGTCATGTTTTGGGAGCCAAATTTGGGAATCCCATTTGGGGATGTTTTTGGGATCTCTGTCTGTCAATCTCCTCAATGGCTTACACAGCTCCAACAGTCCAGGCAAGAATCTGGTGAGATATGTAACAAATCCCACAAATCGCTGCACTGCCTTAGCATCTGATGGTGTGAGCATGTCCATCATTGACTTTATTTTCTCAGGGTTCACCTTTAAGCCATCTACTCAAAGATGTGACCATGGAAATGGACCACTGATAGTTTGAACTGAAGCTTCTTTGCACTAAGTCAGTTTGACCTCTCTGCAGCAGTTCATGAGGACAAACAGCTTGGCATCATGGTCATGGCCTGCTTCCAGCTCTGAATCACCACACCCGACAACTAGGATGTCATCCACAATAGGTTTCACACACACACTGTAAAACTCTTTGCACATCATAATGAAAGCATTAAGTTACAAGAGTTAAGTTACAACCCCAATTCCAATGAAGTTGGGATGTTGTGTAAAACATCAATAAAAACAGAATGCAATGATTTGCAAATCCTTTTCAACCTATATTCATTGAATACACTACAAAGACAAGATATTTAATGTTCAAACAGATAAACTTTATTGTTTTTTGAAAATATTCACTCATTTTGAATTTGATGCCTGCAACATGATCCAAAGAAGTTGGGACAGGGGCGTGTTTACCACTGTGTTACATCACCTTTCCTTTTAACAACACTCAATAAGCGTTTGGGAAGTGAGGACACTGATTGTTGAAGCTTTGTAGGTGGAATTCTTTCCCATTCTTGCTTGATGTACAACTTCAGTTGCTCAACAGTCCGGGGTCTCCGTTGTCATATTTTGTGCTTCATAATGCGCCACACATTTTCAGTGGGAGACCGGTCTGGACTGCAGGCAGGCCAGTCTAGTACCCGCACTCTTTTACTACGAAGCCACACTGTTGTAACACGTGCAGAATGTGGCTTGGCGTTGTCTTGCTGAAATAAGCAGGACGTCCCTGAAAAAGACGCTGCTTGGATGGCAGCAGATGTTGCTCCAAAACCTGTATGGACCTTTCAGCATTAATGGTGCCTTCACAGATGTGCAGGTTACCCACGCCATGGGCACTAACACACCCCCACACCATCAGAGATGCTGGCTTTTGAACTTTGCGCTGATAACAATCCGGACAGTCCTTTTCCTCTTTGGCCCGGAGGACACGACGTCCATGATTTCCAAAAACAATTTGAAATGTGGACTCGTCAGACCACAGGACGCTTTTCCACTTTGCGTCAGTCCATCTCAGATGAGCTCGGGCCCAGAGAAGCCGGCGGCATTTCTGGGTGTTGTTGATATGTGGCTTTCGCTTTGCATGGCATTCAATTGAATATAAGTTGAAAAGGATTTGTAAATCATCGTATTCTGGTTTTATTTATGTTTTACACAACGTCCCAACTTCATTGAAATCGGGGTTGTATTAGAATTAATACAAAAAAATACTACAGAAATTTTGAGTAACTTGACCTGAAAAAAATCAAAATAACTAAAAAATGAATTGTTGAGATAGTAACTCAATTATTTTGAGTATGTTGAAAATTTAGTGTGGCTTAATGTGATAGATAGCATGAATGTTTACATTTAAATCATATGGAATTTTGTGCTTTTTCCATGATTTTATTTTGATGAATTCAAAGATCCCATCAAACAGTATCTTTGAGTTGAATAAACTTAATGCAGTTAATATAGGGTCGATACAAAGTCACAGCTTGTCTGGTTTTGTAATAATGACCATATTACTGATCGAGCTATGCTTTGACAGCAGTCTTCATGGCCAGTGGAACATTTATGGGGCACACTGCATTGGCTTCATTCAAGATTCATTCAAGACACAGATTCATTCAAGAGCACATCACCAGAGACTGACTCAATTGGACCATAGAAAACATCATGATACATGCTTGGGAGCATTTCCTTGAGTAAGCCAGTCTCAGCAAGAAAGTCCAGGATCAAGTAACAAAGGGAGGTGTTCAGGCCCAGCAGGCTCAGCTTATCAGCAAGATGCTGAGGGATGATGGTGTTGAATGCTGAACTGAAGTCTATGAACAGCAATTTAACAAAGTGTGCTTTTTGTTCAAAAGAGAAAGGGCCAGACGAAGAGTGGTGGCTATGGTATCATCTGTAGAGCACTTGGAGCGATATGCAAATTGCAGTGAAGGAGCCAGCTGGGTCTTGATGTGCCTCATCACAAGCCTCTCAAAGCACTTCATGATGATGGGTGTGAGTGCAAAGGTAGTCCAACTGAAGGAAGAAACTGTAAAGCTTCTGATACCATGTTTCAGTGCATGAAGTAAAGTCGCAGGGAACATAGCTGCTTGAACAAGCTGCTGTATTAATTGAACTGGGGCACAGCCACATACACAGGTACTCATGTCACAATAAAAGTCCTTAGCAGTAGGTGGTGCTACTGACTGGCTCTTATCTAACATAACTCTTGAAGCACCATCATTTTTAAGTATGTACAGAAAAATAAAACTTACCCAACTCAGTAGCCTTCTTTCGAATTTTATCAAGCTTGTCAAAAATACTGTTATCCATTCTTGTGACAGAGTCTGCTGGCAAAATGCAGACCACACAGTGAACTTTGTCACAGAGACTTGGGTTTTTGTTGTACTTCTGGTGGTCATCACATATAGCCATGCCAGGATGAAACTGTTAGATAAACATTGTGTAACCCACTACTGGGTATGTACACGTCGATGGTAGGCCAGGTTCAATAGGCTAAAGAATAAGAGACACTAGGTTCTGAGGAGAGAGTGGAAAAGACAGTGCAATTAAAAGACACCACACAAGGATATAAGTTTTTCTTTCTTTTAGTAATAAATTGAAAAGCTGAAATATTTACAATTACCCAAAATAAAAGATTGGACCCTTTAAAATAAAATAAAAATGAATTGTCCTTCCAAACTTGGGAAATAGTCCTTTAAATCCTCAAAGAGAAAAGTTAGAGAGTTCCTTTCAAGTAGTTCAGTTCAAGGCGTTATTCCTTGGTTCAGTTCGTAAAGTGTTAATTCAAGTCAATAAGTCAAGTCAGTCATAGTCAGTGATGTGACACGAGCAGGCCACAATCCTACCAGATATGCCATGTGCAACGACATAGAACAGGATCACACTCGAATGGGTGGGTGGCTCGCCATCTAATGTAGTCCACGAATCCTCAGCGAAATCCAGATCCAGCTCAAAAACTTGACCGAGACGATTCAAACAAAAGAAATACTTGACGAAACAAAGCTTCTGGTCTTCAAACATACAGCATTTTCAGAGCTGGTCGCTCAGTACTCCAAAGGAAACTTAAACTTCGTAAACAACTTAGAATTAGTTTCTTTCAATTGTTTCTAGCTCTGAAAACGTGGAGTTTCCAACTCTCTGGCTCTCATCAGCTCAACAGACTGAATGGCTCCATCGGAAACCGAATGCTTGCAAAACAGCATGTCAAAATAAAAGAACCAGATCGTAACTGTCACAGTAAAAGTACTGCTATATCAAATACATTCAAATCGTGTTTTTAACAATAACAACCCATCATTCATGAATTGATTCACTAGGATTATCACTATTTATTATCCCATTTTACTATTTATGCTTTTTATCGCTAGTTATTGTACCTTTTTATTATGCATTTGTCAACTGGGTTACACCCTCCCTCTCTAAACTGGCATGAGTCCCTTCATGACATTTTCACGTGGGAGAGGATTACCCTCAAACGTTTCAACTAAAGCATTGTTGAAAGCTTCAAGGATAGTCTGAGCAAAATAAATAAATGGTTTGCCTAATTGAGGATAAAGTAAACCTTCCGGGATAGGATGTGTCAGTGTTAGGAATGACTGGCAAATCAGATAGATCCAGCAATGGGGTTTCATTATCAGTTTTTTCAGTTGGAACAACTTCTGATACTACAGTATCATTCTGCTCTTGAGAAAGGGTAGTTGTCAACTTCGGCTCACTTAAAGTAATTGGTTCTTCCTCATTTCCTGTTGGTTTTGTTTCTTTAGGTTCAACGGATGACTCAGGTTCAGCATTCATGTTGCTCTGGTTCGAAGGCAATTCTTTTTCTACAGGTTCTGCATCAATTGGATCATCAGGTGGGAACTGAATAAGGTCAGGTTCTTCTTCTGCCGTAGAAGAACTTGGGATATCGGAGCATTGAACTTCAAGAGTGATTTCAGGTAAGTTTTCAGGTATAGTTGACGAATGAGTCGGAGGACTTTGTTCATTTCCAGGCTGTGCAACGTCTGGGGCTTTTTCAGTTGGATGCATCACTTCAGGACCAATGTTTCTTGTCTCCACTTCAAACCGTAGAGGATATGACAATGAATAGTCCTCTTCATCAGACTCGACAGGGTTTTCAGCTGGCTGAAGAGTACTTTGTCTGGTTCTGGGTCTAGAGACTCGTACAGGCTGTTCGGGCTCTGCATCTTCTTCAGCAAGAAACCCGCATGGCAGTAGGAGATCCCTGTGTAGAGTACGGGTGGGTTCATCCTGACCCGCAGGACACACCGTGTAGACTGGTAGCTCTCCTGCTCTCTTCTGTACGACATACACAGTGGGCTCCCATCGATCAGCAAGTTTATGCTTGTTGCGAAGTCTGAGGTTACGTACAAGAACGCGATCCCCTATCTCCAGACATGACTCTCTCACTCTCATATCAAACCTCTTTTTGTTTTTGTCAGCCACTTTCTTTGCATTTTTAATGGCAATGCTGTAACTTTCTTTCAAGTAGGACTTCAGATTTTTCACGTACTGGGAGTGTGACGTGGATGAGGCTCCTTTTACTGGTAACCCAAAAGCTATGTCGATCGGCAAACATGAGCTCATATGGGGAATACCCAGTCACCTCGTTCTTTGTACAATTGTATGCATGAGTTAGTGGCTTTACATACTCACGCCATCTGGTCTTTTCTCTCCATCTCAGGGTACCCAACATACTCAGCAGAGTACGATTATAGCGCTCTACAGGGTTACCTCTGGGGTGATAGGGACTTGTTCGGACTTTCTTTGTACCCACTAAGGCACAGAGCTCTTTGACAATTTGTGACTCAAAGTCACGGCCTTGATCGCTGTGTAGGCACTCTGGGAAGCCGTAATGGATGAAAAACTGCTCCCACAGGCAACGTGCTACAGTGATGGCCTTTTGATCTTTCGTGGGTATCGCCACAGCATACTTGGTGAAATGGTCGGTAATTACTAATATGTCCTTCGTGTTGTGGCTATCCGGTTCGAGGGACAAGAAGTCCATACAGACCAGTTCCATGGGTCGGCTGGTTTGGATACTGACCATCGGCGCTGCCTTCTCTGGCTGATGTTTGCGCTTGACACATCTTGGGAAGGTTTTGACCTTTGACTCGACATCTGCTGACATTTTCGGCCAATAGAACCTGGACCTGGCCAGCTCAAGGGTGCGCTCGATACCGTGATGACCCATCTCATCATGGAGACTGGTAAGTACGGATGGCCTCAAAACACGTGGAAGAACAAGTTGGTACTCTGTCCGGTCTTCACACTGTCGCTTACGATATAACAGAGTTTTTGACTTCAAGGCGGCTCATCCCTCTCAGCATAAGCATCAGCTCTGGTGATTGCACATCCGGTTGAGGTGCAGGCTCACCAGATTCAAGTGCCTTGATGATCATGCTGATTGAGGGGTCTTCTCGCTGTAGTCTGGCTATTTCACCCTCGCTGTGCATTGGGACAGAGCAGAGGCCTTGTAACTCTGACTCCACATCCTCATACACAGGCGGAATGGCATCAGGGTGGATAGCGAGTGACTCTACAAGACAATGAGACGGTGACTCCTCATTCAGGGCTGCATGGTACTGACAGGTGGCCTTGACAACGTCCACAGGATTTAGATGGTGAGAGGTGAACTGATGAATTTGCAGACTCTTCTCCTGTGAGCAGTTGTCATTCACCAGTGGTCCGTGTGGCCTCCTTGACAGACCGTCAGCGTCTTGGTTTTGCTTGCCCGCACGATACTGGATGTCAAAGGAGAAGGTGGACAGGGCAGCTAGCCAACGATAGCTGGTCGCGTCTAGCTTTGCCGTGGTGAGTATGTACCGAAGCGGATTGTTGTCAGTCACAACAGTAAATGAATGCCCATACAAGTAGTCTTGAAATTTTTCGACAACGGCACATTTTAAGGCTAAAAATTCCAATTTATGGGCTGGGTATCTGGCTTCACTTTGTGACAGGCCTCGGCTGGCATAGGCTATTACGCGCTTCTGTCCATCCTGCTCTTGATAAAGGGCAGCTCCGAGTCCCGTAGTGCTTGCATCTGTATGCAAGACATATGGCAACTCTGGATTAGCAAAACCCAAGACTGGTGACGAGGTAAGTCTTTCAATTATCCTTTCGAAGGCATTCTGACAAGCTGTTGTCCATCTTTCTCCAAATGGCTCCTTCGGATGGAAGTACTTCGCGTCAGTCTTGGTTTTCTGGGTGGACTTTCGTGCTGGAGGATATCCTGCAGTTAGGTTGGTCAATGGCTTGACTATTTTTGAATAGTCCTGCACGAACCTCCGGTAATAACCAGAGAAGCCGAGAAAAGAACGGAGTTCCTTCAAGGTACGGGGTCTCGGCCAAGTCTTGAGTGCTTCGATCTTCTGGGGATCGGTCTCCACTCCTTTTTGTGAGACAATGTGCCCCAAATAACGGACAGATGTCTGAAAGAAGCGGCACTTATCAGGAGATAACTTTAGACCATTCTCCCTCAGACGATCCAGGACTTTGGTTAGACGAGCTTCGTGTTCCTCCAGGGTTTGGGAGAAGACGATGATGTCGTCAAGGAATACCAACACTTCACGCAGATGGATATCTCCCATGCACTTCTCCATTAAGCACTGGAACGTGCTTGGAGCTTTTGTGATTCCTTGTGGCATACGATTCCACTCCCAAAATCCGAGGGGACATACAAAAGCAGTTTTCGGTTTATCATCTTCGTGCATCTCAATTTGATAATATCCGGATTTCAGATCCATTACGGAAAACCACTGCGATCCGCTTAGGGCAGAGAACGACTCTTCAAGTTTGGGTAACGCATAGGCATCTTTGATCGTTTGCATGTTCAGCCTCCTATAGTCTACACATAGGCGTACGTCGCCATTCTTCTTTTTCACTATGACTATAGGTGAAGCATATGGGGATTCCGATTCATGGATGATACCCGCTTCAAGAAGGGTTTGCTTCACTTCTGGAGACAAAGCCTTCCAAGACAACTTTCTGTCTGGCAGGGATGATACCTTGCTCATGACGACCTAACATAACAACACCAATCTGACCCTCTGAGTTTTGCTTTTGTCTGAGTTGCAGGGTTTTCAAAACTTGTTGGTAGCCACAGTATGTGTTGCTTACCAGAGGATTTCCATCACAGAATTGCTCATAAAGGGGGTCTAAAATATTTGTACCGATCAGTACAGGCACGCTACTGTTTAAGCGAGTGTCTGGTACTATCAGGGCAAGAGTCTGCACTTCAGGTTGTGAAGCCATGAATTCTCTGGGGAACTGCATACTGAGCTGTATGTAGCCTAGGTACGGGACTGCCTGGCCGTTAGCACCTTCAACTTCCAGTATGTCACTGACTGGGTGTATCGGGTGATTGGAGAGGTGTGAATCGTAGAAAGACTGAGACACAGTCGTAACTTGTGACCCAGTATCAAGCAATGAGTTACATTCAATTCCATTAACTTTCACATTTGCTGTGCTCTTATTTCCTACTAGGCCTCTAGGCAGTTTTCCAGTCCTTACAGTTCTGTGTTCGTTAAGTGTCACTTTTTTCTTGATTTTCGGTGTCGCGGGGGGACTGTTAGTTGACTCTGTTCCTATTTGCCCCTCAATAGGAACAGTTACTTGTTTAAAGAACTTTCAACACTAGGGTTTGCCTTTTCCCATGCTCTCTGTCGTTCTTTCAGCTCTTTTTTCTTTGCGTTAACTAGTGCAGGGTTCGGCGGATCAGTGCAGCTGCTCGCTATATGCCCATCCTCGCCACATTGAAAACAATACCACGGTTTGGGTCTTTTCGGGATGGTGGCGAGTTTTTGTGCTGGTGCTTCAGCACTAGGTGGTTCTTTTGGTGTAGGTTTCTGCTGTTTCTTCCCAGCTTGGGGTTTATTGGGCGGTTTGTCTTTGGGGTAAGAGAGCGCTGCAACCTGAGCTTGGAGTTCGGCTATCTGCTTTTGCAGCTGATTCATCACTGATGGAGGAGCTTCAACTGAAAGTGGTAAGTCGTACTCAATGTCAGGTTCACAAAGGTTCTGTGCTTGAACTTGAGCTTTGGTCTTTGAGAAGCCGAGATGCTGTTTCATTCTGTTTGCTTTAGCTGTTTGTTTATCTTCTTCAGTGCGCAAGAGCAACAACAACTCTGAAAAGGCGGGTGGTTTCTCCTTTCGCTTTTCAAGCTGAAGTGTGCTGATCAAGGTATTGTTCCAACAGCCTCTGAGGAATTGTTTCAGAAGCTGTCTGTCGGAATCAGTTGGTGATACTGCCTTCACCTTCACAATCTTGTTCAGAGCAGTCTGAAGACGATGGAGATAACTGGATGGTTTCTCACCGGAGTTCTGGTTGATGTTAAGAAACTCTGCGAACAGATCGTCCCCATCTTTCACTATGTCATAAGCAGAGTCAAGCAGATTGAGATAAGCTCTGGGGGAAGCATAAGGACCTAATGACTTCACTACTGTAGCAGCAGGCGCTAAGAGACTGTCAACAATCTTCCTTACAAGTTGTCCTTTGGGGACAGCAGGATCAGCCAAGTAAAACTCCACACTATTTCGCCATGTGTCGTAGTCAACCTCAGGGTTAGGACACGGTACTCTGCCCGAAAAAGTCCTCAGCTTCACTGAGTGTAGGTCTGAGCGAAGGTCGGAGCTCTTCACTACATGCTCAACAATGAACCGTTGCATCTCAGGCGGGTTCAGGTGATTGGGTGCTGGCTTAAGTTGTGGAAGTGGTTCAGGTCGGCTTATATCAGGTGTAATAGTTTTAGTGGGCTCTGGGGTGTGTTCGTTTTGAGTTGAGTGCGATTCTGCAGTTTTGGGGTATTCTTCATTTTCAGGGTCAGTATCAGAGGGAGTTTGTTCTGCTGGTTCATCATCTAACATTTGCACAAGTTCACTTTCAGCTGCTGGCTTTGTATGGGCAACAAGGTCAGAGATTCTGGCTAACTCAACTTGTAAGAGCATTTCAAATGATTTCCCACTATGTTTGGCAATTTCTCTAAGCTGAGTTATAAATGACTCTGTTAAACCTGTACCCTTTTCGGATGAGTACACATTTGCAAGAGCATAAACATGGTGAACAACATCAGTGTTACCGTCACAAATTCTGTCAAAAGGCAAGGAACCTTTCAGTGCTTCAACAGCTAATCCAGATTGAAATTCAACAATTACCTGGTCGTTAGCATCAGGCACTTTAATTATTCTTGAAATTTTGCCATACTGTTTCAAATACTCAAAAACCTCATTATCAACCTCAGTTCCAGATAAACCCTTTATGATAAGAGAGTTAGGTACCTTCACACTTTCCATCGTAATGATTTCCATTGTAGTCAAAAAGTAGAGCTTAAATGAAATGTTCACAAAGCGCAAAAATGCAAAAATTGTGGTGATTGCACTCACTTAACACAATATCCTGGCTGGCTCGCCAAGTTTTACCGTGTAACCCACTACTGGGTATGTACACGTCGATGATAGGCCAGGTTCAATAGGCTAAAGAATAAGAGACACTAGGTTCTGAGGAGAGAGTGGAAAAGACAGTGCAATTAAAAGACACCACACAAGGATATAAGTTTTTCTTTCTTTTAGTAATAAATTGAAAAGCTGAAATATTTACAATTACCCAAAATAAAAGATTGGACCCTTTAAAATAAAATAAAAATGAATTGTCCTTCCAAACTTGGGAAATAGTCCTTTAAATCCTCAAAGAGAAAAGTTAGAGAGTTCCTTTCAAGTAGTTCAGTTCAAGGCGTTATTCCTTGGTTCAGTTCGTAAAGTGTTAATTCAAGTCAATAAGTCAAGTCAGTCATAGTCAGTGATGTGACACGAGCAGGCCACAATCCTACCAGATATGCCATGTGCAACGACATAGAACAGGATCACACTCGAATGGGTGGGTGGCTCGCCATCTAATGTAGTCCACGAATCCTCAGCGAAATCCAGATCCAGCTCAAAAACTTGACCGAGACGATTCAAACAAAAGAAATACTTGACGAAACAAAGCTTCTGGTCTTCAAACATACAGCATTTTCAGAGCTGGTCGCTCAGTACTCCAAAGGAAACTTAAACTTCGTAAACAACTTAGAATTAGTTTCTTTCAATTGTTTCTAGCTCTGAAAACGTGGAGTTTCCAACTCTCTGGCTCTCATCAGCTCAACAGACTGAATGGCTCCATCGGAAACCGAATGCTTGCAAAACAGCATGTCAAAATAAAAGAACCAGATCGTAACTGTCACAGTAAAAGTACTGCTATATCAAATACATTCAAATCGTGTTTTTAACAATAACAACCCATCATTCATGAATTGATTCACTAGGATTATCACTATTTATTATCCCATTTTACTATTTATGCTTTTTATCGCTAGTTATTGTACCTTTTTATTATGCATTTGTCAACTGGGTTACAATTGCATGACTTATATAGTGCCATTATAGGAACTATAACTTTAATTAACCACATTCTTCATTCTTTAGAAATCAGCTCACTCCTATCCATATGTAGGTTTTTAATGGCCATATGTTGATACAATGGTTCAACTGAATGCTGTTTGGTTGTATGTGTACTTACAGTGTAGCCATCCAAAATGTGTCCCTGCAGTATCCTTTTGATGTCTTTAGCTTCTATTCCTTTTGACTCCTTTGGCTCAAATCCCATGGTGTCAATGAATTCAAAAGGGTAATATTCCTCTCCCTGCTTCTTCATCTTGTATGTTTTCATCTAGATCATTTTTTCATAATACTGCTTGTTATTATGCTTGTCCAAAAACATTAATACTGAAAAAATTCACATTAAGTAATTATCTTATTTTTTGCATTTGTTCTGCATCTTTATGAAGTCATTTTTTTCTGTGTGGTTATACAACCCATCCATCCCATCCATCCATCCATCCATCCATCCATCCATCCATCCATCCATCCATCCATCATCTTCCGCTTCTCCGGGGTTCGGGTCGCGGGGGCAGCATCCTGAGCAATGAAGCCCAGACCTCCCTTTCCCCAGCCACTTCCACTAGCTCCCTGGGAGGGATTCCGAGGCGCTCCCAGGCCAGCTGGGCGATATAGTCACGCCAGCGTGTCCTGGGTCTTCCCCGGGGTCTCCTCCCCGGTGGACTTGCCTGTGACACCTCCCAAGGGAGGTGTCCAGGAGGCATCCTAACAAGATGCCCGAACCACCTCAACTGGCTCCTCTCGACGTGAAGAAGCAGCGGCTCTACTCCGAGTCCCTCCCGGATGACCGAACTTCTCACCCTATCTCTAAGGGAGAGTCCAGCCACCCTGCGTGGGAAACTCATTTCAGCCGCTTGTATTCACGATCTCGTTCTTTCGGTCATTACATTTATACAGTTATACAACCCATTTCCATGATATAAAATAATGATAGGATGACAATTATAATACACAGATAATGCCTGAAAGCTACAAAATTCACGCTCGTTGTTGCTAAATAAAGTAGTAATAGACTACTAGTTAATTGCAGGCTATTGGCTTGATGATGCTTAATGTGCACAAAAATAAACATTTAAATGCTTTTCAAAAGTGAAATGCTCTGACTAATTTCTAGTTATTGCCTAAAAGTAGTGTTTAGGCTCCATAGGGGAATTATTAAGCCATTATAATGCTCCCCCTCCATCTAACATTGTCCAATAAGAAAGCATTAGCAACCATTAACAAATTAACATTTGTTAGTGATGTTAATGTTACCCCAACAATGCAGCACCAGTCCCACCAAGTAGTCCTCAGCAAGTTTCCTCACTTGCCTTTCTTTTTAAAGAAGTGCAGTATTTGAGTTCTATATCAAATTCTGGGGAAATGCTTTTGATACAAGTCTGCGCAAAGTGCCACTGTTTTTTGATAACTGCTTATCCTGTAGAACTCTTCATCTAAATAAATAACTGACTTGAAAGTGAAAGGAACTTAGCGAGAGGATGTGGGCAAGGTCTGTATGAAACATAAGTATGGTATGTGGGCCTATGTTGGTGAACTTCATCTTCCTCTTTGTCATGGGAACATCTTGTAACCCAGCTGGTAAAAACATGCTAGATGAAGTTCGTTTGTATGTATTTGTTTGCTTTTTTGCATGTTTGTTTGTTTACAATGGTACACTTTTCCTCCTACATGTTTTGGGGGAGGGGCTACTAGAACAACACTTTATTTTGTGCATGAGGTGCGATGCTTTTGCAAATAACATAAACTTGGTCGGAAAGGAATGACATTATGACGCCTGAACACCAGCTTATAAGACAACACTACCAATTTCTGGTCTATGATTGGACAAAATTTGAAATGTAGGCAAGAATCTACATTGAATTTTTTTTTTTTAATAGAATGCCTCCAGGTGTCATAAAATAATGAGGAACCATGTGTACAGCAACAGCAAACAAAACTCATCCTTCTGATTTCATTTCTTAACACATTTCTTCTTATTTCATTTGTTGTAATAGATATTTAATAGCAATTGTTGATTACACTTTATAACAAAATGATGATAGTTTAAAGGACATCTATTAGTACTTTCTTCACAATTGACTAATTATGAATTAATCAGGAATTTACGGTTATTAATCATTAATTAATATGTGATCATTACTTTCAGATTAGGAACCTGCCTAATCTGACAATACTGCTACACAATAGTGCCACCTTGTGCATGTAGATGGGTACTACATCATATTATTGGCCTTTTTTTCACTGCAGGGCCAAACAGTTCTGAGCATGGAGGGTCACCGTTCAGGTAATATTTCCACACTGACATGGCTCAGTATGAAGCGCATATGAACAGAGCTGAGCCCAGTCTTAACCAACTGTACTGAGTGCCGAAGAACCTCTCAGATGGGAGGGCTTAATGGCATAGATATCCGCTGATTGGCTCCAAGTTTGCATCACCTTTGCACCCCAAGATCCGGGGTCTTTATATTTCCAATACTGAAAATGGCGAGTGTGGTTTATGCATGATTGCACAATGCTAACAGGGATTGCAGCTTCAGAATATTAGCATTAGCTACATTAGCCTCATTGGTCAAATAAAGAAAATGTTGACATATAGTGTTGAAATCTGATAAACAAACAGAAATTAAGTTAAGCCTTATTTTTGAACTGCATGGCATGATTGTGCTAGTGATCTCATTCGTTCACTTTACATAGGTAATCATCCCAGAGGGTTCATATTGTGGAAACCAGAGGCAGGAACAAGTCGGTAAGTTGCAAGTAACAAGTCTCAAGTGTTCACACTCAAGAGTCAAGATAGTCGAGTCTCAATTCAAGTGCCCAGTCAAGACAGTCGAGCCGTAATTCAAGTCTTGAGTCAAGATAGTCGAGTCTCAATTCAAGTCCCCAGTCAAGACAGTCGAGCCGTAATTCAAGTCTTGAGTCAAGATAGTCGAGTCTCAATTCAAGTTGCGAGTAAAGGCAGTCGAGTCTCAATTCAAGTCAGTACAGGCGAGTCTCAAGTCAGTATTTTTATTATTATTATTTTAACCCTTCCTACTACAATAAAAAATCAATGGTACACAGATAACAATGCCAGGCATGCTATATACACAAAGAGTAGTGCAAAGTCCACATGAAAAGAATTTTAAAAGTACTACTGAACTTATTAAACCTAACTCAGCGCTAAAACCAACTGCTAGTTTGCATTGAATTTAGACAACAGAAACTGAAATGACAGAGCTGAACAAAATTTACAGAAAAGACAGCATAATGACAAGGAAGTCATCAAAAAAATTAAACTTAAACTTAAACTTAAACTTAAACTTAAATCTGTGACTCGAGTCTGACACGGGTCCAGGTCATATGAATCGAGTCCACACCTCTGGTGGAAACTTAGCAGAAGCAAGAGTTCTGTCACCAGTTGTACTTGAGTCCCAGGACCCCAACTGATACCCTGGCCTCCAGCAGCAAAGCCAAACACAGCATTCTTGGTAAGAAAATATCTTGGTTTCACTGTGATCGATAGCAGTTGGCTGATAAGATGCTAAAGAACTTTTAGGGTGAACAGTGTGAATAGACAGGAATGAGATTAAATCAGTTTCTACTCAATATACCCTTTAGTTTAGTTTAGCAGCCAGGAAATTCTTATCTTTTTGTCTTAGCTTAAAATCTGACAAGTCAAGATAAGATTTTTCCTTCAGTCGTATTACAGAAGCAAATCTTAATTTAAGAATCTTATCTAACAGCATCTGTTCTTATCTCACACCTGGAAATCTTAACTTACTCGATTAAACTCGACTGTCGTGTCTGTTACCTAGCAACCGACCATATGCACAGAACTGACACATAAACATGTAATCAAGTTAGTTAGCCAGACGGCTAACGTTAGCTACCGTTACTGAGGTAAAAAAGGTCAAATAAAACTAAAGCGTGATAAACTGAGAGTTAAGAATATTGTGTCAGCGCTTCGTGTCGTTTTTCCAGAGCGCCGCTGCTCGACAGTTTCAGTTTCATTTCCCATATGCTAATGTTATTCCTCCTAATAGACAGACACCCATTCAGCTCTGTCTCCTCATTATTCACCACTATCACAGTCATAGTGTCTCTGACGAGATTTTATCAACATAAACACACAAAGCCAATAAGATGAGATGGTGGAGATTGAGTCTGCAGAGTCTGGGGCTTTTAAACACTGTTAGGAAAAACATATGTCCTAATGTAATGTCATTATGCTAGTTATAGTGAACTGTGCTGCCTGTCACTGCATAAAACAATAGAAACAAACAGTCAAACCAGAAATTAAGACAGATCTGGGGTTTATCTTAAAGTTAAGAAAAATATTTAGGATATTTTGATGATTTAGGATGGCTTCTGTCCTAACTTCAGTCTTAGCTGAAGTTACTATGACAGCAATGCAGAGCTGAGACTTAGATTTTTCAATTCAGAGAAAAAAGGAGGCACCCGCAAAGTTTTCAGAACAAGTTCTTGGCTTACCTGGAAGAATCAAACGCTGCACACCCGGCAGTCCTGGAAGCCCCTCTTAAGCACATGCTGGAGAGTTGAAAAGCCAAGGCAGCTCAAGCTGCTGAAAGATTAGGGGTGGAAGAAACATTGAACAAACGATTTATAGTCACTTTTGGACCGTTTCTTCAGGCCGTAAAAGAGACTGTTGAAAAACCAGAAAACCTGTACTCTTAAAAAAGATGGTTCTTTAAGGGTTCTTTAGTGAAGAAAACGGTTCTATATTGAACAATAAATGCTCAAAGAGTCCTTTGCATGACTGAAGGGTTCTTTGCATCCTGAAAGTGTTCTTCAGATTGCAGCTAGAAGAGGACTGTAGATGGTTCTATATAGAACCTTTTTGAGAAGCGTTCTGCCATTGTTACACTGTCAAGCGTGTAACAATACTAGAACCATTTTTGGTGCTATATAGAACCTACTATAGCACATTCTTTAGTAATCTGAAGAACCAGTTTAAACATGCAAAGGGTTCTTTGAATGTTTATTTAAGTGATACTTTTTTTTTTTTGATCCCACAACCAGGGAAGTTCCACCTCCGCATTTAACCCATCCATGAAGTGAAACACCACATACACACTAGTGAACACACACAATAGGGGGCAGTGAGCACACTTGCCCTGAGCGGTGGGCAGCCCTATCCACGGCGCCCAGGGAGCAATTGGGGGTTAGGTGTCTTGCTCAAGGACACCTCAGTCATGGACTGTCGGTGCTGGGGATCAAACCGGCAACCTTGTGGTTACAGGGCCGGTTCCCTAACCTCCAGCCCACAACTGCCCCAAATTGTTCTATATAGAGCCGTTTTCTTTACTAAAGGGCAGGCGATTTTAATTATGGGGTTTCACAGCCAGGTCTCAGCAAAAAAAGTTCTTATTTTCACTCATTAGACAAGAAAATAAACCCTGTATTGATGTCCTGTTTGATTTCATGTTCCACTCACCCTTAATTCCCTCTAATTTTATTTTCATGAGCAGTTTTTATTAAAGGGACCAGTGTGTCCAAACAGATGAACATTTTTTCTTGCCAGCAAACACACAGTTCCATCTAATAGAACTACAGTAGGGTCAGACTAGGTCCACCCCGTCACAAATCAGCTCGCACTATGAACTGAAAGATAAACATGTTTAGTATAAGAAGTTTTCAAGTTAGCAAAATGTTTTCAGTATAATATTTAGGGTACTAAATTGTGGTTCTAATGCTGAATCGCCCTACATTACACACACACACACACACACACACACAGCTGGAGCCAGTGTTCATTGGGCAGAAGTTAGGATACACCCTGGACAGGTTGCAAGTCCATCACAGGGCAGACAGACAGATTCACACCGAGGGGCAATGTAGCATGTCCAATTGGCCTGACTGCATGTCTTTGGACCGTGGGAGGAAACCGGAGAACCTGGAGGAAACCCACATGGACACGGGGAGAACATGCAAATGCAAACATGCAAATCACTAGTAGTATGCTGAGGCCTCGGTAGCTAGCTAAATTTGCATATATGCATAAATAAAAAGGAGAACCTTGGTCTGTTGTTTGTCTAACAGTAAACACACAGTCATCTATGCTGCGAAAGCTCAGATGGTGCTGGTTATTGATCACAGTTTGTCCTTTCCATCAGTCAGAACTGAACCTGTCGGCTTTATTACTTATTCATGCTCATCAAATATAACAGCTCACTTTTGCCCTTTTTATTAACGCCATTTAACTGTTTATTCATGATTTTTAGGTTGTTTATGACCTAATTAATGACCATTAATGAGCTCATTTTAGGCCATTACATAAACTCTTTTTAAGGGTAGTCTTGCTCTAAAAGTGGTACCGAGTAAAGCCACAGTTTACATTCAATTCCAAGGCCAGAACACTAGATGGCGCTCTCTCTAATCTAGTGACTTTTTGAAAGAGCAGGATTTTTAAAAACGTGTTACTTATATTAATAAATAAGTGTTTGCTACATCATTGTTGGTCTTTTTTGTGCATCAACATCCAAGAAATCAAAGTTTTTCTTCTCTTTTCTGAGGGAAGAAGCTCCAACCCCTCACTGAGGTTTGGAAAATGTACCTGTTCCATTCATCATCATCTAAACTGCTTATTCTCTTGGCTTGTAGGAGGAGCTGGAGTCTATCCCAGCGCTCACTGGGCAGAAGGCAGGAAACATCCGGGACAGGCCGCTAGTCCATCACAGGGCAGACACACAAACACATTCACACCTAGGGGCAATGTAGCATCTCCAGTTGGCCTGACTGCATGTCTTTGAACTGTGGGAGGATCAAACCGCTCTGAATGACTTTGTCCATCTCAGTCACTGCAGGAGAACCTTAGGAGACTTTGTCCATCTCAGTCACTTACAGGAGAACCTTATTCAAAAATTCTATATAATTAAATAGAAACAAAGTGGGTTTGGTGTGAAACGGTGTTAGATATATGCTGCCTGGTGTCCAATTCATAGTTTTGTGATAGTGTTTTGGCTTAAAATGTATATTAATTAAGTGATACTTTATTAATCCCACAAACGGGGAAATTCCACCTCTGCATTTAACCCATCCGTGAAGTGAAACACCACATACACACTAGTGAATAGACACACACACTAGGGGGCAGTGAGCACACTTGTCCGGAGCGGTGGGCAGCCCTATCCACAGCACCTGGGGAGCAATTGGGGGTTAGGTGTCTTGCTCAAGGACACCTCAGTCATGAACTGTCAGCACTGGGGATTGAACCGGCAACCTTCCAGTCACAGGGCCAGTTCCCAAACCTCCAGCCCACGACTGCCCCAAAATCCATTCGGGGGTACATGTGGAGGGGTACATGCAGGGCATTGTAAGGCAACATATCCCCCAAAGAAAACATGTTTTGGATTTACCACCTTTTACCATCATCAGCATTACATATAAAAACTCAGGCACGTGGAGGTTCACTGGTGGTTCTAGATAATAAAATGGCTATGTTTGTGTTGTAGTCATGGCGACCCCTGGTTCCTATCACCACCACTGCAAAGAAATCTGTGTCTCTAGAAGGAAGCATTTCATATCCACTCTGCATGACTTTGTTTCTATATCTCAAGGACTAAATTATTTTTTAAAAAATTAAAAATTGGTGGACGTCCCCTTTAACCCTAGCCCTCCTAGCCAGCTGGTGGCGACGGCGAGCAGATGTTACTGTGTTGGGTTCCACGATGAAGAAGGACTATTAAAAGTGAACACACGAGGGTTTCCGTCCTCTTGGAGGAGAAGGAGCCCACGTGTGTGAGTGACCCGTGGTCAGCAGAGCTCTCCAGCATGGCTTTCTACCTCCTTCCCTCCGCGTAAGTGGTCAGTCACGTCCACCGGTGCTTTTATACAGCGGTTGTTCTTTGAAGTTCGCCGAGTTTGTGCGTCACAATAGCCCGTAGCTATAGGAACTTCAGATGTGGCCGCGCGTGCGTTCGCTAGTTTTCTTCGAGTGCGTCTTGCTTGTTGTAGCTGTAGCTTAATTTGTCATAATTATCCTAGTAAATATTGGAGTTTTGTAGTCTTGTGGCTTTTTTTGTCTTTAATAGCTAAAATATACTTTCCCTCGTCTATTCTATCCATGTATTCTCATTCTAGCTTCAGCTTTAGCCTTTGTGTTTTACCTATTCTGAATAACTCAAGCCTCCATGGACAGTTTCTTGGTTTCGAGTTGTGATCTAAAAGGTCTTCCTGACCATCTTTTGCTCCTGTCTTACTTTCCTTCTTCTGTACGACCTCTCTTGTAGGACCACGTGGCTTTGGATGACTAGCACTCGGCTTGCTGGGCCTCTTGGAGAACCCATCTACACAGTAAATCAGGGTTCCTTCAAATGAAGGCGAGTTTCCTCTTCTCTCACTGCAGTGCTGCCTTATTTTTTTATCCTCATATTTAATAGGAAATGCTTCTGAACCGCTGATGACCAATCTTACCTTTTTCTGACACCTCGTATGAGCACTGAACAGCAGTGCCTGATTAGGAGTTACATTCTGAGGTTCATGAAGCTGCTTGAACTAGCTAATTCTAGCTAATGATTACGAGCGTGCGGTTGATGATCAGGTTGTTTTAGGCATGTTTTTTCTCCAAATAGGAGCCTGTTTGCAGTATGGACAGGGCTGTGGCTGGTGGTAACCGTACCTGACTAGTGACTAGTAGCACTCAGCTTGCTGGGCCTCTTGGAGAACCTATCTACATGGTAGATGAAGGTGAGGGCTAACTTTTGTACTTTAATTTTTAATAGAAAATGCTTCTGAACCGCTGATGACCAATCTTACCTTTTTCTGACACCTCGTATGAGCACTGAATAACAGTGCCTGATTAGGAGTTACATTCTGAGGTTCATGAAGCTGCTTGAACTTCTGGCTAATGCTTATTAGTGTATGTTTGATGTTCAGGTTGTTTTAGACTACTTTTTTTTTTTTTTTTTTCCCCCTCTCTCCTCCAAACAGGTGCCTGTTTGCAGCATGGACAGGGCTGTGGCTGGTCGTAACTACCCGAGGTGACTAGTAGCACTCTGCTTACTTGGCCTCTTGGAGAACCCGTCTACACAGTAGATGAGGGCTGCTGCAAATGAAGGTGAGTTGCCTCACTTTCTTTTTTATTGCCGTGGTGCCTTTTTACCCCAATATTGAGAGCACTTCAGAACCGCTGATGACTAATCTTACTTTTTCTGACACCTCGTATGAGCACTGAACAGCAGTGCCTGATTATGAATTACAATCTGAGGTTCGTTATTCTACTCGTGGCTACTACTTAGTAGCGCAAGCTTGATGCTCACATTGTTTTGTCTTCTCCAAACAGCTGTCTGTCTGCAGGACGGCCAGGGCTGTGGCTGAGGACTACTATGCCTGAGGTGAGTAACACTGAATGGTACTGTATGCTGAAGTTAAGCTTTGGTTTCTATCAACTTAACTACTTATCTTGCTGTAAATGGGCAATAAAGCACTGAGAATCCTTTTCTCTTAAGCGAAAAATCTTATTTAAAATGTAAACGCAGATGTCTAGTTATATCTAAAAAGCTAAGACCGTGGTGCCCAAAGCAGTCCCTACCTGGAGATCTACCACCCTATAAAGTCCAGATTCCCTGTCTGGCTGTAATATTTAGGTCTGCATTCTCCAGAGTATGGGATGAAGCTAAACTTTGTGGGGTTAGATGTCCAGGACCAGGATTGAGCACCCCTGTGCAAAAGGGGTAATTTAACTTAATTTGAGTGTTATTTTAATCTTCTAGCAGGCATGTTTCACTTTGTCTGGGTATGGTTTGCTTTATTTTCTGAGCTTGTGTGCTTTGAACTTCATATGGTCAGACATTTGGTATGTTGGCTTGTAGTGGTCCTGTGGAGTTCTGTATTGGCCTTATTAGTAAAGACTTCTCCTGAAGTTCTAGCTAATCTACCCTTTTTCTGTTTTGTTCACCCCCCCCAAAGCTGCAGGACAGTTTTGATTGGATATAAAGGCCTTGGTAATGAGCTTTTCCACCCCTCCCCTGTTTTCGTCTTAATATAGGACTGCCTTTGTAGGACCGCGTGGCTCTGGATTACTAGTAGCACTTGGCCTAATGCTCCGTCATTTCCAGCTACAGATGGATGAACCCTGCTACAAGTAAAGGTGAGCTTCCCCATGTGCTTTCCTGTATTTGGGAAGTCCATCTCTACTCTTAATGCTTCTGGACTGATGCTTTAATTGACACCTTATGAGCACTGCTAACAGTGCCTGATTATGAATTCGTGTATGGTATGTGAAGCTGGCTTTGCATTCTTTACCTTATTAATGCTTAGCATGTGCTTGGTCAGATTGTAGGCTTACATTTGTGTTCTTTCAACAGGTTCCTGTTTTGAAAGGCTGTGGCTGGAGGCATGCAATGCCGGAGGTGAGGTGGCTGTGATGTGCTAAGCAGAGTTGTTGGGCAGTTAATTTCATGGTAAAGCTAGGCGCTGCATGCATGCCATTTTCAGTGCAAGATTAAATATCGAAAAATATAAGATGCAATCCGAGCACTTCATGCTTTGTTTTGCACCTCCTAGTTTTTTCATAGCTCCATTAGTGCTGGAAATAGCTCATCTGCATGGCTGTGAAATGCAGTGATGAGGATTTGTTTGTCTGCTCCTTGGTAAAAGGATTTGATGATAAACTCTCTCCCTGATGCATTTTAATGCTCTGCAATGCTCTTTCGATAAAGAATATACTGGATTCTCCCAGTATTGCACCTTTCTTGTTAAGTCTTTGTAGTTGGCGTTACTGATTGGCGAACATTACAACTGAATTTGTGCTTGACTTTTATTTTCTAATTTGTTCACAGGTTTATCAGTGCTCCCTTTGACTGCTGCGTCCAGTTAATGGTAAGGAGCTTGTCTTGGTGGCTATTATGTAATCAAGTAATGTCTGCCTTGCGTCAAATGACTTTCTTGCAATTTCACTGGCGAACTTCCAACGTTGGAAACGGTCATGAGTGTCTTGCTAGTTTCATTGCACTCGTATCATCTCAATTGTTTAGTGTAAGGTGGTCAGGATGGCTGACTTCTCTTATGCTAACTGTACACTAGAATACTTTGAAGAGACGTTTTGAAAGACTGAAGATGCGACGGTGTCCGGCTAATGTCAGGTTTTTATTCGCAGACTGATTTTGCAAAGACTGGGGATCTTGCAGGGTCACTATATGTAAGACTGCAAGTAGATTGACTTCCCATGAATCTGGAGGAAATTTCCAAGTAGAAACACCTTCCTTCCACTTTGTGTGTATACACAAATGGGAATATTCATTGGCTGAGCATGTAAAGATCTGGGGCTCAGCCCAGTTCCCTGTAGATCTGTATATTCTAGCAGATTACTCAATTTTTAATTGACTTGAAAAAATGAGCAGTTACTTTTTTAAATTTGACATTTACACACCAACAAAATGTGCAGCGGTTCAGCATTTTTTGGTTTAAAATTTATTTTAATGGTTGGCAGCAATGTAACTGCTATTCAAGTCCTACAATCCACTGAATGACACCCATGATTTGCTGGCCTGATTTCAAGGCTTGAATGTACATGATGCAAGCTCTGCTTTTGGTTGTTGTGAATGCTGTTAAATTAATTTTGCCTTTGCAGGTGGGGGGGTTCCTGGAGCAAGATGGGAACCACACCATGCTGCTGGTGAAGACTCTTGGTTTACCAGAGAACTTTAACATCCAGCGTGTTTTAGCCATAGACAGCACTTGAATGCACTGCTCATTGTAACACTTAGCATAATTCATCTTTATGGAATAAATTGTTACTGTACATAATGTGTCTGAGGTTTGAATGCATCATCCTGAGTCTGTAGAGTGATCAGTGTCCTAAAGAATGGACCAAAGCCCTAACAGGTTTCTGATACTGACATCTTCGTAAAGAGAGATGGCAAATGAAGCACTTTTTTAAAGAAACTGCTATGCTTTAATGCTTTAGAGCCTTACTGCATGGGAGTCATTAGGTCACTTTAAAGTACTGGAGATACTAGGCTCTGTAGAATTGCTCTACACCAGCTGGTCCAAAATAGGGTGGTCCAATTTACTTTGCCCAAACATCAATAGCATGCTTGGTGGACTTGAACTTTAAATGTTATGTGAAGCATTTCCATGCAACAACCTTAGGTACCTACTTGCTTGAGTAAATACTTTCATGTGCAGCTTCATGGCTATGTTTAATGATGGAGAAGCAGCCCACGTTTAGGTTGGTTATGTCTGTACCTACCTAGAAGGCTTCAACGTGCCTAACAGTATAAAACGGTAAATTGCATGTTTGGGCCGCAAGGATGCAAAGTGATGGTAAGTAAAACTGAATGATGGGGGTTTTTCTTAACATTTTCAAACCAAGATTACATCTTAGAGTACATTTGTTGAATTTGTGGTCTGGTGAAAAAGAACTACTCTTAAAAAGCTGGTTCTTCAGTAAAGAAAATGGTTTTATATTGAACTGTGCACGCTTCAGGAACCATTTGCATAGTTCAGAGTGATGGAGAAAGACTGAGCTGTAGATGGTTCTACATAGCATCAAAAAGGGTGCTTCTATTGTTACATCTTGACATCCCAGTAGAAGAACCCATCCCAAAAAGTTTCTGTATAGAACACCGGTAACGCATTCCAATCTGAATAACCACTTAACGGTGTTTGTGGTTCCTGCAGAACCCAGTTTCTGACTGAAGAACCATCTTTTTCAAGAATGTAGGTAGGACTTTGAGTGAAGGTGCTTCTGTTTTGTTTTAAATCGAGATCATTGTTAAAAGATCTCCTATAATGAGGCCGTGAAGTGTTGATGGTTTTTGTGTTTTGGCTCTTTCAATGGTTTGATATCACAATGGAAAGAGCACTAATGGTTTAACATGTGGCCGGTGGTTGTTTCCAAATGGGATCCAATGGTGTCCCACAGAAAACTAGTGGTCTCAACTGGAAACCCTTGAGCCGATTCATATCAGAAAGCAAAACTGGCAGGTTTTAATCCAGATGGTGGGTCCAGCAGGGTAGGGAGAGCTGAAAGAGGGGCTGTTTGCTTTGGCACAGCTGATTGGAGAATCCAAATAAGCCAATGAAGCATGAGGCTGTAGACAAAGGGATTCCCCCAAGCAGTGGAGCATGAACAGCAGGGCATGAGTGAATCACTCAACCCCCAGCAGATCAGTGTCCAAACAAGGGCTTCTGATTCAGCCCAGACCAGAGCTGCTGACATCACGTCTCGGTAGGAAAACCGCCACATCCTTCTCGCTAGAAGGCTTCCGGACGATGCCTCCAACTGACATGTTTTCATGACCATCATCTGCGTCCACTGATACATGTTCCCAGAGGCGATCGATCCAGGCTGGCCCGGATTCGCCACCACCTCGCGTCTGGATTAAACGCTTCACGGCTTCGTTCCTTTGTCTTATTGCTCGGATTCGGTCGTGCAACAGTTGCACTCGAGCTCATTTAAATGAATCTGGTAAGGTAAGTGGAGCTGAGCCGCTGGAACACGGTGTGGCGATCTGCGTTGCTTCTCGGTTCCAGAGGCGCTTTCAGGCGGGGGTCCGTTAGATCATCCGTGCAAAACATCTGTAGGTGTTCACCAGGCGTTGTTTGTATGGAGGGACACGCGTTTAATCCCACGTTCCAAAGCCCTAATCTGCTTGTTGTTGTTGGAGAGTGGAAGGAAAACGGTACATGGACACGTATCGTCCTCCCCTTCATTCAAAGACTGAACCCATAAAGCTAAGCTGGTTTATGCAGGTCTGGTGCTGGGTTTGCTGGTCAGCCTTGCACGGTCTGAGCAGCATCCAAACGCTGGTTTTGGTGTTGACCACCATAATAACTTTCATTGCTGCTGACCAGCACACCAGCGTCCAAAACGTGACATATGCTGGTTTTGGTGTTGACCATGTTTTCACCTTCCATTGCTGCTGACCAGCACACCACTGTCCAAAACATGACATATGCTGGTTTTGGTGTTGATCATCTTATCAGCTTCCTTTGCTGCTGACCAGCACACCAGGGTCCAAAACATGACATATGCTGGTTTTGGTGTTGATCATCTTATCAGCTTCCTTTGCTGCTGACCAGCACACCAGGGTCCAAAACATGACATATGCTGGTTTTGGTGCTGACCATGTTTTCAGCTTCCATTGCTGCTGACCAGCACACCAGGGTCCAAAACATGACATATGCTGGTTTGGGTGTTGACCATCTTATCAGCTTCTATTGCTGCTGACCAGCACACCAGGGTCCAAAACATGACATATGCTGGTTTTGGTGTTGACCATCATATTAACTTTCATTGCTGCTGACCAGCACACCAGCATCCAAAACATGACACATGCTGGTTTGGGTGTTGACCATGTTTTCAACTTCCATCGCTGCTGACCAGCTTTGCTGGACACCAGCCATGCTGATAGTGCAGCCGTCAAAAAAATGCATCTGGATTGCTGTGTAGGTGGTGGACCGAATGAGTATAATAGAGCATTATGTGGGCATGAAACATGCATGGGATATCACATTTGGTGGAAATGTGCATTGTGTAGATAGGAGATGCATCATTGGATGGAGGAGGTAGTGATTTGCATGGAGAGCCAATTAATGCTGAATTGAAGAGCAAGTGTAAAAATGTGGGTAGCACTTTACTGTAGGGATGTAGGTGCACAAGTCCGGTCCTGGAGGGCTGGTGTCCAGCACAATTTGGTGATTTACCTGCTAAAACACATCTGATTACACTCATCTGTTAATTGCCAGGTTTAATTGTTTGGTTTAATATGTTTGACTACCAAACTGTACTGGACACTGGCCATCCAGGACTGGAATTGTGCACCTCTGCTGTTGAGTACTGTTTATACATGCTTATTATTATTAAAGGTTACATTTGCCATCAATGTTAGCTAAAGTAGCCTTTTTCACAGATGAGGCCCATTGGGGAAAAAAGCATTTCTAGACATTTATGTAGTGTTATGTTAGTTGTTTAACAAGTTTATGTAGGTAGCCTGGTGAACAGCACCCTACAGTAAAGTCTTACTGAAATATGAAATGCAATGCATGCTGTCATTGTCATTTCAGTACATTTGCAGTACAAAAAGGAGGTCAAGCGACATGAAAACAGTGTAGTGGAGGTTTTGCTTTTCATTTTGGTGCTAATTCCTCTCCATAATTAGGCATTCAGAGTTGAATAATGATGTATGCTGTGAAAGAGAGTTAAAGCCGTCGAGAGATTCCCCCAAACAATGTAAAAACTCAATGATTTTTCCCGTTTTCAGAGTTTTCGATGGTTTTGGTGATGGTTAACATGTGGTGTGGTGATTAACTTCTAGAACTGTGTCCAGTTTTTGGTTTAAAAAAAGCTTTGCAAGACAAGAAATAGCTGAGGTTTTAGCCTAAAATTATTACGTATTAGCATGTTAGCTAGCCTTGTGACCAAACTAGTAGGGATGTGGGGAGTGTAAAAATGATATATTTTGTATCACGTAAAACCATCCCAAGTGATATTAAATGATCACCTATTCTGTTCTTTTTATTAAGTTTTACATTAAGATTGTATATAATAATGGCACAAATCAGAGGGACAGAGAAGGTGGAGCAGTTTGGAGATAAAGCCAGAGAGGCCAGGTTGAGATGGTTTGGCATGTGTTGAGGAGGAATAGTGGATATATTGGGCAAAGAATGTTGGAGATGGAGCTGCCGGGTAGAAGGAGAAGAGGTAGACCTCAGAGAAGGTTTATGGATGTAGTGAAGGTGGACATGGAGATGGTTGGTGTGAAAGTAGAGGAGGCAATGGATAGGGCAAGATGGAGGCAGATGATCCGCTGTGGCGACCTAAAGGGAGCAGCCGGAAGAAGAAGAAGAAGATAATAATAATGGCAGAAATATAGGCGATTGTGTTGGTCTCTGCGTTTGGGTTTTGTCAATTTCCATCCATGGTCCAAATGGTCGTTAAATGCAGTTACATTTTAAGGGAAAAAAACATATTTAATATGAACTTACACAGAACTGTCAACAGCCAAATATTTTATCAGATTTTTCAGTATTTTGTGTCCAAACTTTGGCTTTATTACAGCTTCCATTCTTTACAAGAAATCTGCAGGGATATTTTTCTACACCTTCAAATTTCAGTCTTAGAAGTTGTTGAGGTCTGGGGTGGTCAGTCCATTTGTTCAGCTTCTTTGTTTGCTGTGTCCGTCTCCTTTTCTCAGTGAGGTTCTTCTTGATCAGCTACACGTCCTTTCAGACCCATCGCGCTGAGTGGTGTTCTCACAGTGGACGGACGGACCGAAACACCTGTGGATGTTTTCAGATCTGAAGCAGCTGGATTTTCTCCTCTCTCTCAGAGACCCCCAGATTTGGAAACTCTGGTTTCTTTTTTCACTCATTGTTCCTTTCATTTTCTCCCTCGTTATCGAAGTGGAATATTTTATGTAACCTTTTCAGAAACATCTCCTGGAAAATGTCTTCGACTGGCCAAGTTTGACTAGAAATGAAATCATAAATGCAGTGTATTTTCAGATTTCTGCATGGCACTGTATCTTTTGGTTGGTTTTGTGTGGAAATGCTAGGTCGCCGTATGTAGGCTGCTGTATTGGGTCACTAATAATAGTAATTAGAACGTGTGATGCGAGGCTAGTATGAGTGTAGACTAACTGGGTGTGCTCTGATTGATACTTCACACAAGCTTTTTTTTTTGACGTTTATGATAGTGATATTGTTTTCTGTTCTAAAATGGGTGGGTGACACCGTTATAAGATTAAGCATTTCCAGACATTTTCCCTGCATTAGTTTGGAAGAAGTGAGTTGTTTCTTCAAGCTGAAAATGATGCTAATGACTTGGTGGTGACCATAATGGTGTTATTGCAAGGCAGGGCAGATAACATTTATCCCTAATTGGTGTCTCATTTGGAAGGATCTGCCACTGTATTATGAAAGTGGTCTCCTTTTACAGCGCTCTGCCATATCTTGTTGGAGTGCATCTTTAAATAACCTTGTACCTCCATTTTTGACATTTTTCCGTTTTTTGACATCATTTGAAAATACCCATTACCCTTGGCATTGCTTGTAAATTTAATGATGAACGGACCAAAAGAAACAACCCAAAATGACTTGGGAAAAAAGTCTGGTTCCATTGACTTACATTGAAAGTAACATAGGTTTTTTCCTTCTCCTGTAAAGTTACTGTTTTGGAGATACAAGGTTTTCTTCCAACAACAGCGATATATAGTGCTGATACATTCTAACATAAATTAGTCCTTGATTTTCTTTGTGTAGTGGAGAATTAAATATTCATTGCTTGTTTTGACATAAGAATATGATGTAGTATGTAAACACTGCTAAAGTTTCAAAACATACCGTTTGCTGTTCAGACCATACAGGCCACCTTGTTTCAACATCCATTGTCCAGTTTATCAGCTCCACTTACTGTATAGCTGCACTTTGTAGTTCTACAGTTACAGACTGTAGTCCATCTGTTTCTCTGATACTTTGTTACCCTGTTCTTCAGTGGTCAGGACCCCCATGGACCCTCACAGAGCAGGTATTATTTGGGTGGTGGGTCATTCTCAGCACTGCAGTAACACTGACGTGGTGGTGGTGGTGTGTTAGAATGTGTTGTGCTGGTACAAACCGACAAAACTGCTAAAAATTCAGAAAGGTTTTTTCACTGTGTCGAACTTATCCAAATGAATTCATCCTAATTAGCTTTAAATAAGTAACTAATGCATCAAAGAAGAAATAGTAAATGTTGCCAGATTACATGCGTAAAGTTAACAGATGAATGAAGTAAACAAACAAACAAGGTATGTTTTACAATATACAGCCTTTTATTTGACTTTATTGGGAACTGGAACAGAGCACAAACAGATCCTAGGACTAGTTTGGGATTTTTTGCCCTCACGTTCCATCACCTTTCTTTCTCTTTTCCTCAGGTGATACTTTGCCCTACAGTGAAGACCTCATTCAAGCCTAGTCTTACGTAAGCCTAAAATGTGGTTTTCTACAGGAAAGCTTGCTAATTGGTAGTTTACGAAATGTAGACAAGCACTGCCTCCCTTAGTTACAGATATACTATCTATACTTGTCCCAGTATGCTAAACTCATCAAATAAATAGAAGTTCTGCATTAAGAATAGCAGACAAATGCCATAATTAAGTTAGTTCCTTGCAATCAACAAGACATGTCATTTGACCAAAGTTTATGTGTGAGTATGTCTTACCTTTTAGCCTGTGATTGGTTTTGAAGTTGAGCTATGAGGTGTGGTCTTCTGTGTGGCAGATTTTATTGCAAAACTTTTTCAGCCTTGGGGAAGAAACATTAACATTTAGACTCTAGACCAGGGGTCACTAATAGGCGGTCCAAGTCCAGACCCAGATATTGACCTATGTTATTATTTACTATTCTATGTAATTATTTATTTTGACCGGTCCTATTTTTGGCATATTTTATGGCTTTCGCAGCCCAGGAAGCTCACATACCAATCACATGTGTTTTAAAAGTCACGCGTGACGCTACTCAGCCCTAGATGATCAAGTAGTTGAGCATCTGAATGACACTTTTTTTGTTTTTAGAATCTTTTTTCCTTAATAATCTAGACTAATTTACTACCACCAATGTTCTCACTGAAGATTAGTTCTGTTGGAGGAAGTAGTAAAATGCATAAATCTGCAAAAATAAGGAAAAAAAACCCTGCAAACTGCTCAAAACAGCCCGTTTTTGCAGCTTAATTTCCTCGTACAGACTATTGAGTTTGTGGTGAACAGTAAACTTTACCACACCACTTTTTACATTACTACATCAAACTTTTTTTTTATTTAAAAAAAAGTGAGGACAATTTGTTTATTTCATGATCTGGGATCTTTACTAATATTACAAATGAAGGTGTTTCTAGAAATTGTACTTGTTGAAACTGTTCTATGGGTAGATAATGTTGCAGTATTTCATGAAATGAAGTAGACATTTTTTGAATAAAATTACTGAAAACAAGGAAAACCATTAGGGAATAAGTTAAATAATCCTAATATTCTTAAAGCAATCTTCGAATGAGAACTTTTAGATATGTTGACTAGATTTAAGTTAAGTTAAGCCAGGATAGCATTTTTTGCTGTGACTCTTCTTCAACTCCACTGAATCTCCTGACATTTTGTTTCACTTCCTATAAATGACATTGTGGTCCATTTCCTGTCCTGTAGATTGGCACTGTATAAATTCACACCGCAGGGAGCCGTTAGTGGTGGCTGCTTTCCATAACAGACGAAAAAAGAACTAGCGAGAAAGAAATGTGACGCATTTCATCCGTGCAGTACAAGTGCTATCTGTGTTAAATGGGGGGTGATGGAGCAGCCCTGCATTTTTGAGAAGCTGCGGAACATTGCAGAGGACTGCAGGACACTCGCAAGTGTGTGGAAGGCGTTAAGGGTAACTTCCTTACGAATGAGGGTGGTCTTGGAGGGGGCTGGCTGTCCTGAGGCAAAGGATTGAGTGGAGTGAGAGGAAACATTTTACGTCGAGATTCGCCAGCGAACTCGCTCCTGCTGCCTCAGGCTCTGCGGATCCTGCGTTTCTATGGCAACTGTGACATCACCCCTGCACAGAGACGTGAGTAAAGGATGCTAGAATCCTCTGTCATGGTTCTCCATGGTTACCAGCTGTTGCTAAGCAACTGAAGGGGAACATTGGTGCGTGGCAGCGTCAGCTTAATATGACTAGTCACAGGACTTAATCATTAGTCACATGACCTGCTGGTCCCATGATCACATGACTGGCATTAGTGGACTTCCACCAGCCGGCTGGACAGGTGCTTCATGAAGGAACTGAGTGAAAAATACATGTCTGTCATTTTGCTGTTGGTGGTCTCCAACCCTGGTCCTGGAGAGTGAAGCCAGTTGACCAATGTAGGA
Organism: Pygocentrus nattereri; assembly: GCF_015220715.1. NCBI lineage: Eukaryota > Metazoa > Chordata > Actinopteri > Characiformes > Serrasalmidae > Pygocentrus > Pygocentrus nattereri. Next base: position 8,356,572 of record NC_051222.1, on the reverse strand, counting down.
GGTACCTACCACTCATTTATCACTTCATTTGTCCCTTTACACTGGTGGTCACCAACCCTCCTTCCTGCAGAGTTTAGTGCCAACCGTTATCCAATAAGCCGTCCCACCCCTCACTTAGGGGTAGCTCTCCAGGACCAGGGTTGGAGACCACTACTGTAGGGTAATAGCTGTAAAGTGGTGAAGATTAGCGGTGAAGCCAGTTTGGTCTTTTTTGAATTGATCTGGTTGCTTTTGAAATGTTGGCCCTCATTCATTGTGAGCGCCCTCTGCTGGCTGGCCAACCCAGAAAAGAGAAATTCACTGTTTTTGTCATTTTCAGTCCCATCCCAAACACACAAGCTATACGAGTGTTTGGATGTGGTCAGAAATAGTTTCTGTTAAACTGCTTTTAGCACGTGGCTAATAGGTGTGAAACGTTGCTGGTGTGAAGTTCATGAGATGGGGAAATGGCTTTGAGCCTGATATGATGGACCATGTGTATAACAGAAAGACGAGCTTTTTTTTATCTATTTAATATAATGTACAGACAGAGGAGGTTAGTGATCGGTTACATTTACTCAAGTCCATGTATTTATGCAAAATATTGGTGGATTTGAACCTTAACGTAAGACCTTGCAGGACAAAATGGAAAGGCACATCTGAGAAGTCATTGTTCTGAATTGGGTGAATTTTGCATTGCATGAATATGTTGGGGATCTCCTGCAGTGACCATTACGTTGTGTTTAGTTTGTTTATTTTTTGTCCATCTTTTCAGATTTATGAACAATCGAGCGCCGGCTAACAAGAGATATCAGCCAACGGAATACGAACATGCAGCCAATTGTGCCACACATGCAGTAAGTAGCCTTATTAACGTAGTACAGGGGGGCACAGCTCTGCTCCTGGAGGCTAATGTCCAGCACATTTTGGCGGTTTGCCTACTTAATTCAAGTCATCTGTAAATTGGATTTGAGTAGGGGAACCTCTAACCTCTGCTGGACATTGGCCCTCCAGGACCGGAGTTGTGCACCCCTGGCTTATTGTGTTTGCCATAAAATTAAAACTACCACATTCATTGTCCATTTTATCAGCTCCACTGACCGTATAGGGGCACTTTGTAGTTCTACAGTTACCGACTGTAGTCCATCTGTTTCTCTGCATACTTTATTAGCCCCCTTTCACTCTGTTCTTCAGTGATTAGGACCACCACAGAGCAGGTGCTATTTGGGAGGTTGATTAGTCTCAGCACTGCAGTAATGCTGACATGGTGGTGGTGGCGTGTTAGTGTGTGTCCACTCGCTGTCCACTCTATTAGACGCTCCTACCTTGTCAGTCCACCTTGTAGATGTAAAGTCAGAAACAATAGCTCATCTGCTGCTGCACAGCTTGTATTGGTCATCCTCTAGTCCTTCATCAGTGGTCACAGGACGCTGTTGGCTGGATATTTCTGGTTCTCAGTCCAGCAGTGACACTAAGGTGTCTGATCCACTTGCACCAGTGCAACACACCACCACCATGTCAGTGTCACCATAGTGCTGATAATGAACCACCACCGAAACAACACCTGCTCTGTGGGGGTCCTGACCACTGTAGAACAGGGTGAAAAGGGGAAACGGATGGACTACAATCTGTAACTGTAGAACTACAAATTGCAGCTATACAGTAAGTGATAAAATGGACAATGAGTGCAGAAACAAGGAGGTGGTTTTAGCTTTATGGCTGATTGGTGTTTATGTACTGTGTGGACACCTTTGTAACTGCATTTGTTCTTCCAGCTCTGGATCATTCCCAGTATCGTGGGCGGAGTGTTGCTGTACTTCTTGTCCGATGACCACTGGGAGGAGATTGCAGCGTATTTGTATGGTGCAGGGTTGTCCAGCCTTTTCATCATTTCTACAGCATTTCACACCATCACCTGGAAGAAGAGCCATCTACGGTACCAGCCATATATTTTTTACACACTTTGGGCTCTAATGCACCAAGGATATTTAGGATCCTTTATAAAGTGATCTGCATAGTCAATAGCGACCTAGAAATACTAGATTAATAGTGTTCCTCATGCTTCCAACGGTTAGATTATACATAGCTAATAGCTTATAATGGAACCTAACCCATTGCCCGGGTAAGACAACTCACCGTTTTATGTACAGTGTCCTCATGATCCATCACCCTACATATTCCAACCTTATGATGATACAAATTCTAGATTCATGTACACTCAACCAAAACTGCAGCACTCTTCACTTCTGCTTACCACAGCCACAAGTTTTACCTAATAAAGACAACATAACCAAGTTCAAATCAGACAGCTGAGATGTGCAAAGATGAGGAAAAACAATACAGTTAACTTAAAACCTTTAACGTAATCATCATATGCTAAAGCATACGCCAGTAGCAGACATGAAAAATGTTTATGGACCACTTATTTCTTACCTTTGATGACTCGCTGCATTGTAGTAGACACTTGGTTTGATATTTTGACACAGGCTGTTTCAGCTTTTGTAGTAAAAGAGCACGGAGACTATCAAATATTTTACACTATCAATGATGGAATCTCACTTATTTCCATCTTTTGACCAAAACTGGATTGGCCACAATGCATGACAGCAATCATGGAAAACAAATAAAATTGAGTTGTCTTAAAAACTCAGCTTAATGAATATTTGTTTGGGTAGGCCCATGATCAGTCTAAGTAGGCAGGCCTACCCGTGGCTACAAATAAATGACAAATCAAATGAGTCATAACACTCACTAAATCCGTCCCTTAATGTCCATTCATAGCTTAACAACTGTAACTAGGCCCAGACCAGCTTGCAGAATTACAGAAAATGCTGTGATGTTGTGGCGATTATTTCCTAAACTGAAACCACAAAAGGAGAAATGTTGGACTGCTGGAGTATCTCGCAATATATTATGTAATATCTTATACTTCAGCACATCTAGACCTAGACATTTTTGGGGGCAGGAGCTAGATGGACAAAACAATGTGAAAGTGAATTAAATATTTCAATTTAAGCACGCAAAAGTTTGGGCACCAAATAAAATATGTAGTTTGATCAGGGGACTGTTTGAACTTGCACTTTTATCCAGAGGGATAGCTTGGTTAAGGATGTGCCTGATATAAAAAGCCACTGTCCTGGATCCACTGTTTTATTCAGATGCAAATTCTGCTCCAAATAAATTATTGATGATGTGGTTCCTACATATAAAACATTAGCCAGTGTTTCATCAGCAAGGACAACAATGGAAACAGGGAATGACTGGTCATTTGATCAAGTGTACACTGTCTTAAACAAACAAATATGGTTAAAAACATGGCGTAAAATGTGAGAAAACCCAAAAGTGAATGGTAGTAAATCAGAATGAATGAACAAATCCCATTTTTTGCCACAACGTTAGCATGCAGTCCCAGGTCAGTAATCTGTCATATGCGGTTTTCTCCTTTTCAATAAATTAGCCAAGACGTCTTTGGTGTCTGAAGTTGGCTTCTTTAGTTTTGCACTGGAGCCATGAGTCTAATGTAGCTAACAAGTAGTGGAAGCTTATAACTATCAGTTAGCATCACACAAACTACATGGGGGTGGGGGGGTATTCCACAAAGCTGGATTTCTCAGTTAGCCAGATAACTTAAGCCCAAAGATGATGACTGTCCAATGAGAATGTCCCTCAGCTCTTTTCATATTGGGCAGGCTTGACTTTGCGCTTAGATTTTTGGCTGAACCATTACTTTTAATGGGTTGCAGGAGTGACTGGGCTTCATTGGACTGCCCAGTTTGAATTGGTGAACTTTTTGGATTTGTTTCTAGATCAGTGGAGCAGTGCTTCCACATGTGTGACAGGATGGTGATCTATTTCTTCATTGCTGCGTCCTACACACCCTGGTAAGTGCGTCACTCAAGAAAAGGGGAGGAGTTAGTGGTTCCAGCGTCCTCAGCAACAGACAGGAATGGCGCCCCCTGGATGCACATTTTGAAAGTAGTTGAAGCTCTTGGCAAACCCCAGTGGCAAGTGAAATAGTTGTATATACGATATATACGCCAATCAGGCATAACATTCTGACCACCTCCTTTTTTCTACACTCATTGTCCATTTTATCAGCTCCACTTACTGTATAGCTGCACTTTGTAGTTCTACAGTTACAGACTGTAGTCCATCTGTTTCTCTGATACTTTGTTAGCCCCCTTTTACCCTGTTCTTCAGTGGTCAGGACGCCCATGGATCCTCACAGAACAGGTACTATTTGGGTGGTGGATCATTCTCAGCACTGCAGTAACACTGACATGGTGGTGGTGTGTTGGTGTGTGTTGTGCTGGTATGAGTGGATCAGACACAGCAGTGCTGGAGATTTTAAACACTGTGTCCACTCACTGTCCACTCTATCAGACACTCCTACCTTGTCGGTCCACCTTGTCGGTCCATCTCCTGTGTCTGATCCACTTAGACCAACACAGCACACAC